>NC_030809.1:53820493-54123523 GCF_001704415.2 Capra hircus | reverse complement strand
CAACTACAATCACTGTATTATGTATTAGATACTTAGATCTTATTCATTTATAATTGAAAATCTGTACCATTTTACAAATCTTTCCTTATTTCCCTTTTACTACAGCCCCAAGTAAACAACATTTTACCCTCTGCTTCCATGAGCTCAAGTTTTTAAAAAGACTTTTTCACATAAATGATACCATGCAATACTTGTCTTTTTCTGTTTTATTTCACTTGCACAATACCTTTCAGGTTCATCCATGCTTTCACAAATGGTAGGATTTCCTTCCTTTTTAAGGTTGAATTAAATGAGAGATAGATAGATGATAGATTGATAGATAGAAATAGATGTAAAACATTTTATTATCCACTTATCCATCACCAGATATTTAGGTTCTTTCCATATTTTGGCTATTGTAGCAATGAACATGAGTGTACAAATGTCTCTTCAGGAGAGTAATTCTATCTCATTTGGAAATATACCCAGATATTGGATTCATGCATCCGTAATTAGATAGAATAGTAATTCTATCTAATTTCATGAGGAATTTCCATACTGTTTTCCACAGTTACAAGTTTACATTCACTACAGTGTACAAAGGTCCCCTTTTTTCCACATATTGTCACCATATGTTATATCTTATTTTTTCTGATAATAAGCATTCTTAAATGTTCAGTTCAGTCAATTCAGTCTCTCAGTCATGACCGACTCATCCTGACCCCTTGAACTGCAGCACACCAAGCTTTCCTGTCCATCACCAACTCCTGGAGCTTGCTCAAATTCATTTCCATCAGGTCAGTGATGCCATCCAATCATCTCATCCTCTGTTGTCCCTTTCTCCTCCTGCCTTCAATATTTCCCAGCATAAAGGTCTTTTCCAATGAGTCAGTTCTTCACATCAGGTGGCCAAAATATTGGAGTTTCAGCTTCAACATCAGTCCTTCCAATAAACATTCAGGACTTATTTCCTTTAGTGTGGACTGGTAGGATCTCTTTGCAGTCCAAGGGACTCTGAAGAGTCTTCTCCAACACCACAGTTCAAAAGCATCAATTCTTCAGTGCTCAGCTTTCTTTATGGTCCAACTCTCACATCTATACATGACTACTGGAAAAACCATAGCTTTGACTCGATAGACCTTTGTTGGGACAGTAATGACTCTGTTTTTTAACATGCTGTCTAGGTTGGTCATAGCTTTTCTTCCAAGGAGTAAGCCTCTTTTAATTTCATGGCTGCATTCACCATTTGCAGTGATTTTGGAGCCCCAAAAATAAAGTGTGTTACTGTTTCTGTTATTTCCCCATGTATTTGCAATGAAGTGATGGGCCCAGTACTGTGATCTTAGTTTTTTAAATATTGAGTTTTAAGCCAGCTTTTAAACTCTGCTCTTTCAATTTCATCAAGTGGCTCTTCAGTTCTTACAAGTGTGAGGTGAAAAATCATTATGATTTTAGACTTTCATTTCCCTGAGGATTAAAGATGTTAAGTAATTCTTCATGTGTTTCTTTGTAATTTGTATGTCTTCTTTGGAATTGAACGTAATGTCATAACAAACACATTCTTCCAATACACAAGAAAACACTCTACTCATGGACGTCACTAGATGGCCAATATAAAAATCAGATTGATTGTATTCTTTACAGCCAAAGATGGAGAATCTCTATACAGTCATTAAAAAAATAATAAAAAAAAGAATCCCAGGAGCTGACTGTGGCTCAGATCATGAATCCTTATTGCAAAATTCAGACTCAAATTGAAAAAAGTAGGGAAAAACACTAAATCATTTAGGTATAACCTAAATCAAATGCCTTACGATTATACAATGGAGGTGGCAAATAGATTCAGGGATTAGATCTGATAGACAGAGTGCCTGAAGAACTGTAGGTGGATGTTCCTGACATTGTACAAGGGACAGTGATCAAGACAATCTCCAAGAAAAAGAAATGCAGAAAGGCAAAATGATTGTCTAAGGAGGCCTTACAAATAACTGAGAAAAGAAGACAAGCTAAAGGCAAAGGAGAGAAGGAAAATACATCCATTTGAATACAGAGTTCTAAAGTCCAGCAAGGAGAGTTAAGAAAGCCTTCCTGAATGATCAATGCAAAGAAATACAGGAAAACATTAGAATGGGAAAGACTAGAGATTTCTTCAAGAAAATTAGAGATGCCAAGGGAATATTTCATGCAAAGATGGCACAACAAAGCACAGAAATGGTATGGACCTAACAGAAGCAGAATATATTAAGAAGAGGTGGCAAGAATACATGGAAGAACTACAAAAACACATCTTCATGACCCAGATAATCATGATGCTGTGATCACTCACCTAGAGCTAGACATCATGGAATGCAAATTCAAGTGGGCCTTAGAAAAATCACTACAAAAAAAGCTAGTGGAGGTGATGGAATTCCAGTTGAGCTATTTCAAATCCTGAAAGATGATGCTGTGAAAGTGCTGCACTCAATATGCCAGCCAATTTGGAAAACTCAGCAGTGGCCACAGGACTGGAAAAGGTCAGTTTTCATTCCAATCCCAAAGAAAGACAATGCCAAAGAATGTTCAAGCTACTGCACAATTGCACTCATCTCACACGCTAGTTAAGTAATGCTCAAAATTCTCCAAGCCAGGCTTCAGCAATACATGAACCGTGAACTTTCTGATGTTCAAGCTGATTTTAGAAAAGGCAGAGGAACCAGAGATCAAATTGTCAACATTGGCTGGATCATCAAAAGCAAGAGAGTTCCAGAAAAACATCTATTTCTGCTTTATTGACTATGCCAAAGCCTTTGACTGTGTGGATCACAATAAACTGTGGAAAATCCTGAAAGAGATGGGAATACCAAACCACCTAACCTGCCTCTTGAGAAACCTGTATGCAGGTCAGGAAGCAACAGTTAGAACTGGACATGGAACAACACACTGGTTCCAAATAGGAAAAGGAGTATGTCAAGGCTGTATACTGTTACCTTGCTTATTTAACTTTTATGCAGAGTATATCATGAGAAATGCTGGGTTGGTAGAAACACAGCTGGAATCAACACAGCATTGCTGGGAGAAATATCAATAACCTCAGATATGCAGATGACACCACGCTTATGGCAGAAAGTGAAGAGGAACTAGAAAGCCTCTTGATGAAAGTGAAAGAAGAGAGTGAAAAAGTTGGCTTAAAGCTCAACATTCAGAAAACTAAGATCATGGCAACTGGTCCCATCACTTCATGGGAAATAGATGGAGAAACAGTGGAAACAGTGTCAGACTTTATTTTTTGGAGCTCCAAAATTACTGCAGATGGTGACTGCAGCCATGAAATTAAAAGACGTTTTCTCCCTGGAAGGAATGTTATGACCAACCTAGATAGCATATTAAAAAGCAGAGACATTACTTTGCCAACATAGTCCATCTATTCAAGGCTATGGTTTTTTCCAGTGGTCATGTATAGATGGGAGAGTTGGACTGAAGAAAGCCAAGTGCTGAAGAATTGATGCTTTTGAACTACGGTGTTGGAGAAGATTCTTGAGAGTCCCTTGGACGGCAAGGAGATCCAACCAGTCCATTCTAAAGGAGATCAGTCCTGGGGGTTCAGTGGAAGGACTGATGCTAAAGCTGAAACTCCAGTATTCTGGCCACCTCATGTGAAGAGTTGACTCATTGGAAAAGACTCTGATGCTGTTAGGGATTGGAGTCAGGAGGAGAAGGGAACAACAGAGGATGAAGTGGCTGGATGGCATCACCGACTCGATGGACGTAAGTCTGAGTGAATTCTGGGTGTTGGTGATGGACAGGGAGGCCTGGTGTGCTGCAACTCATGGGGTCGCAAAGAGTTGGACACGACTGAGCAACTAAACTGACTGAACTGAAATCACTGCAGATGGTGGCTGTAGCCATGGAATTAATAACCACTTGCTCCTTGGAAGAAAAGATGTGACTAACCTAGACAGCATATTAAAAAGCAGAGACATTACTTTGCCAACAAAGATCTGTCTTTTCAAAGCTACATTTTTTTTTTTTTTCAGTAGTCATGTTTGGATGTGACAGTTGGACTATAAAGAAAGCTGAGTGCTGAAGAATTGATGCTTTTAAACTGTGGTTTTGGAGAATACACTTGAGAGTCTCTTGGATAGCAAGGTGATCCATCCAGTCCATCCTAAAGGAAATCAGTCCTGCATATTCATTGGAAAGACTGATGCTGAAGCTCTGTTATTTTGGCCACCTGATGAGAAGAACTGACTCATTTGAAAAGACCCTTATGCTGGGAAAGATTGAAGGCGGTAGCAGAAGAGGACGATAGGATGAGCTGTTTGGTTGGCATCACTGTCTCAACGGACATGAGTTTGTATAAGCTTCGGGAGTATGTGATGGATAGGGAAGCCTGGCGTTTTGCAGTCCATGGGATCTCGAAGGGTCGGATACGACTGAGTGACTGAATTGAACTGATTCTTTACAAGTAGATAGTTTAAAAAATACATTTTGATTTGCTTCAAATCTATCTAATTTTTTTGAGTCTTTCTTCTCCTCCGTAGTCACCATTTTTATGTATTACTTTTTATATACTGCATTTTAGCTTGCTCTATTTTCTGATTCCATCTTAGCAAACTTATTTTATTAAGATGTAATACTATAAATACAGATGCCTCACATGTGTTTATAAAGAAAATCAATTATATAATGAAGAAAATGAAGAATTTACACATATATTTATATATGGCAGGAAAATGAGATGGAATAATACTATAGTAAAACATTTTCCTATTTCAGTAAACCCTGTAATAGAAGGCTTACTATATTTCACTGTTATTTTGTCATCTTTCATTCTAAGGTAAATAAATATTATTCTGTAACTTAGCTCTCATTTGTTAAAATATATTTCATCACATAGTATGCTTAAGCACTTCTGGTTCTGGTGGTAACATAGAATTATATGTATGAAATAAAACAACAGAAATTAGATTGAATCTTTTGAATTATGAATGAATGATGTATGAATACAGTGTTTTGGCATTCATGCATTTGTTTTTAACTAAACATATTTAATAAAATTCTAGCAGAGTGTAGAATTTTTTTTATACTTTAGAAAGTATATTCACTTTGAAAGACATTGTTTATTTTTAAAATCTAGTTGTTCTCTAAAAAAGCAATACTAATTTTCTATAAATTACAATTAACTCTTCTATATCATGAAAAATCATTGCTATGCTATGTTGAAGCCAAAGAAATATGGCTGCAGAAACATCGTAGAAAGTTACAATGTGCTGATATAAAAAATAAAAATAACTTATTTACAGTATTTAACCGAGTAGCCATGTGTCTTATGTTACTCCCACATGTTTAGAACCTAGTTTAAGGAGATCAAACCAGTCAATTCAATAAATAAATATAAATTCTTAAATGTACTTATTTTACTTTTCTGAACATGTATGGCTTCAAAATACAATTCTAATTATTCTATCACAAGAAATACACCTATTTTTCTGTCTGAATAACTTACCTGGTTATTAATACTTTGCATCATTATGCTTCATATGAAATGCTAGTTATCTCCTTTACCTGTCTTGTAGTTGTTCAGTCGCTAGTCATGTCTGACTGTTAGCAGTTCATGTGACCCCCATGAATTGCAGCACACCAGGCTTCCCTGTCCTTCACTATATCCCAGAGTTTGGTCAAATTCATATCCATTCAATAAATAATGCCATCCAACCGTCTCATCCTCTGTCACTTCCTTTTCCTGACTCCCCTCAATCTTTCCCAGCGTCAAAGTCTTTTCCAATGGGTTGACTCTTTGCATCAGGTGGCCAAAGTATTGGAGTTTCAGCTTCAGCATCAGTCCTTCCAAAGAATATTCAGGGTTGATTTCCTTTTGGATGGACTGGTTCAATTTCCTTGCAGTCCAAGGGACTTTCAAGAGTATTCTCAAGCACCACAGTTCAAAAGCATCAATTCTTCGGCACTCAGCCTTCTTTAGGGCTTCCCTGGTGGCTCAGAGGGTAAAGTGTCTGCCTACAATGCAGGAGACCTGGGTTCAATTCCTGGGTCAGGAAGATCCCCTGGAGAAGGAAATGGCAACCCACTCCAGTACTCTTGCCTGGAAAATCCCATGGACAGAGAGGCCTGGTAGGCTGCAGTCCATGGGGTCACAAAGAGTCGGACACAACTAACTGACTTCACTTTCACTTACAGCCTTCTTTATTGTTCAGCTCTCACAACTGTACATGACCACTGGATAAACCATAGCTTTAACTATAAGGGTATTTGTTAGCAAAGTGATGTCTCTACTTTGTAATATGCCATCTAGATTTGTCACAGATTTTCTACCAAGGAGCAAGCATCTTTTAATTCCATGGCTGCAGTCACTAGCTGAAGTTATTTTAGAGACCAGGAAAATAAAATCTGTCAGTGTTTCCACTTTCCCCATCTATTTGCCATTAAGTGCTGGGACTGGTTGCCATGATCTTACTTTTTTGAATGTTGATTTTAAACCAGCTTTTTCACTCTCCTCTTTCACTCTCATCAAGAGGCTCTTTAATTCCTTTTCACTTTCTGCCATTAGAGTGGTATCATCTGCATATCTTAGGTTGCTGATATTTCTCTGGCAATCTTAATTTCAGCATGTGCTTCATGCAGCCTGGCAGTTTGCAGGATGTACTCTGCATAGAAGTTAAATGAGCAGGGTGACAATATACAGCCTTAATGTACTCTTTTCTCTATTTTGAGCCAGAGCATTATTTCATGTTTTGTTCTAACTGTTGCTTACTGTCCTGTATGCAGGTTTCTCAGGATACAGGTAAAGTGGTCTGGTATTCCCTTCTCTTTAAGAATTTTCCACAGATTTTATGATCCACACAGCCAAAGGCTTTAGCATAGTCAGTGAAGCAGAAGTAGATTTTTAAAAAAAACTTTCCTTGCTTTTTCTATGATCTAATGAATGTCGGCAATTTGATCCGTGGTTCCTCTGCCATTTTTATATCCAGCTTTTACATCTGGAACTTCTTGGCTCATGTACTGTTGAAGCCTAGCTTGAAGGATTTTGAGCATTAACTTGCTAGCATGTGAAATAAGTGCAATTGTATGGCAGTTTGATCATTCTCTGGTGTTGCCTTTCTTAGGGAGTGGAATGTAAACTAACCTTTTCCAGTCCTGTGAGCTATTGCTTTCAGATAGCCATGTAAATTACTTTGCAAATATTTATGCAATGTATTTTCATAGAATAAGTTCAGTTCAGTTGCTCAATCGTGTCTGATTCTTTGCGATCCCATGGACTGCAGCATGTCAGGCTTCTCTGTCCATCACCAACTCCCAGAGCTTACACAAATTTATGTCCAATGAATCAATGATGCCAACCAAACATCTCATCCTATCATCCTTTTCTCCTCCTGCCTTCAAACTTTCCTAACATCAGCATCTCCCAAATGAGTCAGTTCTTTGTGTCAGGTGGCCAAAATATTGGGGTTTCAGCTTCAGCATCAGTTCTTCCAATGAATATTCAGGACTGATCTCCTTTAGGATGGACTGATTGGATCTCCTTGCAGACCAAGGGACTCTCAAGAGTCTTCTCCAACACCACAGTTCAAAAGCATCAATTCTTTGGTGCTCAGCTTTCTTTATAGTCCAACTCTCACATCCATACATGACTACTGGAAAAACCATAGCCTTGACTAGATGGACCTTTGTTGGCAAAGTAATGTCTCTGCTTTTTATTTTATTAATTAATTAATGTATTTAATATTTTATTATAAATTTATTTATTTTAATTGGAGTATAATTACTTCACAATATTGTATTGATCTTGTCATACATCAACATGAATTCACCACAGGTATACATGTGTTCCCCATCCTGAACCCCCCTCCCACCTCTCTCCCCATAAAATCCCTCTGAGCCTTACCAGTGAACCAGCCCCAAGCATCCTGTATTATGCATTGAACCTGGACTGGTGATTCATTTCGTATGCTGTCTAGTTTGGTCATAACTTTCCTCCAAAGGAGTAAGCATCTTTTAATTTCATGGCTGCAATAACCATCTGCAGTGAATTTGGAGCTCAAAAAAATAGTCTCTCATTCATTTCCAGTTTCCCCACCTATTTGCCATGAAGTGATGAGACCAGATGCCATGATCTTAGTTTTCTGAATGTTAAGCTTTAAGCCAACTTTTTCACTAACCGTATTCTTGTCACCCCTGAATACACTTTGATTTCACTGATTCTATCCTTTTGTTTCTTTTTATTCTTGTCAAAATTCATTCATGTCATTTTTTAGCACATTTTTAGTGATTCTTAATGTATCTTTGCATCTAATTCTATCTCAAAGCACTTTTAACCATTACTGTTATAGATCATATAAATGCTTTATGTATTCAACAGACTAAAGATCAAAAAGTTGTACATCAAACTAAAACAGTTATTCATTTTGACAAAGAATCTTTGACCTAACTTTAGTCAGACTACTGAACCTTCTCCTAGGCACACCTGTACATTTCCTTATAAAATCTAGTGTTAGCAAGAAACATACTAATTCAGTTTAACTGAAACCCCTAAATACTGAATGCCTGCTCATTCTCAAAATCTGATCCTCATCCTCCTCCATTCTCCAGGTGATACCTGCTTACCCTGGCCTGTCTTCAGCTGGGAATCCTGTTAGATTGGTTCAGCCAGAGTCATCCTTACTCTTGATGTTTCCTCAATAATTTTTCCTCCACTTCCCCTCCTTGGCTATTTTTGGAGTTGAGCCCATCTCCCTCACTGTAAAATCCATTGCAGTAGTCCCTTTAACTAGTATTATAATCTTGAATAAAGTCTGCCTTATCATCTTTAATACTTATCACTGAATATTTTTCTTTAATAATTTAGAATTCAGATTCTATGTGAAAATTATATAATATTTACTTTACACACACATAGAAATTTGTTGGAAATTCTTGCCCAAAAGCTGTGAGATAACCAAATTATAAGTAGTTTTAAGAATCAGTATTATCAACTCTAATTTCATGTTATTTATCATCTAAACACTTATTTGGGGCACTGTCAAAATATACATAGATTTGGACTTTACAAATATTTATCACTCATACATAAAAACAGACTTAAAAATCAATGCAACCTTTTCTGTTTTTTTTTTTTAATATAAATTTCTTTATTTTAATTGGAGGTTTATTACTTTACAATATTGTATTGGTTTTGCCATACATCAACATGAATCCACCACAGGCAAACATGTGTTCCCCATCCTGAACCTCCCTCCCACTTCCCTCCCCCTACCATTCCTCTGAGTCATCCCACTGCACCAGCCCCAAGCATCCAGTATCATGCACTGAACCTGGACAGGCGATTCATTCCATATATGGTATTATACATGTTTCAATGCCATTCTCCCAAATCATCCCACCCTCTCCCTCTCCCACAGAGTCCAAAAGACTATTCTATACATTTGTGTCTCTTTTGCTGTCTTGCATACAGGGTTATCATTACCATCTTTCTAAATTCCATATATATGTGTTAGTATACTGTATTGGTGTTTTTCTTTCTGGCTTATTTCACTCTGTATAATAGGCTTCAGTTTCATCCACCTCATTAGAACTGATTCAAATATATTCTTTTTAATGGCTGAGTAATACTCCATTGTATATATGTACCACAGATTTCTTATCCATTCATTTGTTGATGGAAATCTAGGTTGTTCCATGTCCTGGCTATTATAAACAGTGCTGTGATGAACATTGGGGTACACATGTCTCTTTCCATTCTGGTTTCCTCAGTGTGTATGCTCAGCATTGGGATTGTTGGGTCATAAGGCAGTTCTATTTCCAGTTGTTTAAGGAATCTCCACACTGTTCTCCATAGTGGCTGTACTAGTTTGCATTCCCACCAACAGTGTAAGAGGGTTCCCTTTTCTCCACACCCTCTCCAGCATTTACTGCTTGCAGACTTTTGGATCGCAGCCATTCTGACTAGTGTGAAGTGGTACCTCATTGTGGTTTTGATTTGCATTTCTCTAATGAGTGATGTTGAGCATCTTTTCATATGTTTGTTAGCCATCTGTATGTCTTCTTTGGAGAAATGTCTGTTTAGTTTTTTGGTCCATTTTTTGATTGGGTCGTTTATTTGTCTGGAATTCAGCTGCAGGAGTTGCTTGTATATTTTTGAGATTAGTTGTTTGTCAGTTGCTTCATTTGTTATTATTTTCTCCCATTCAGAAGGCTGTCTTTTCACCTTGCTTATATTTTCCTTTGTTGTGTAGAAGCTTTTAAGTTTAATTAGGTCCCATTTGTTTATTTTTGCCTTTATTTCAAATATTCTGGGAGGTGGATCATAGAGGATTCTGCTGTGATTTATGTCAGAGAGTGTTTTGCCTATGTCCTCCTGTAGGAGTTTTGTAGTTTCTGGTCTTACATTTAGATCTTTAATCCATTTTGAGTTTATTTTTGTGTATGGTGTTAGAGAGTGTTCTAATTTCATTCTTTTACAAGTGGCTGACCAGGTTTCCCAGCACTACTTGTTAAAGAGATTGTCTTTAATCCATCATATATTCTTACCTCCTTTGTCAAAGATAAGGTGCCCATAGGTGCATGGATTTATCTCTGGACTTTCTATTTTGTTCCATTGATCTGTATTTCTGTCTTTGTGCCAGTACCATACTGTCTTGATGACCATTGCTTTGTAGTAGAGCCTGAAGACAGGCAGGTTGATTCCTCCAGTTCCATTCTTTTTCCTCAAGATTGCTTTGGTTCTTTGAGGTTTTTTGTATTTCCATACAAATTGTGAAATTATTTGTTCTAGCTCTGTGAAAAATATTGTTGGTAGCTTGATAGGGATTGCCTTGAATCTATAGATTGCTTTTGGCCCATGACTCTTTTAAGTTCTTCAGTTAGGTAGATATGATAACTCATAATTTATTAGCCACATTTTTCCCCAAGGCAGTCAATATCCTAGTTAAGTGAAAATATATAAATAAAAATCCCTTCTTTGTGACTTTAATATACTTTGTGTCTATACTTCGTCACTTTATTCTCTCTTGATTTAATAATTTAAAATTTTCAAATCTGCCATAGCTTAACCTTTTTTTAACTCTTTTTCAAATAAAATTCGAAAACATTATACACTGCCAGATTACATAGATTAAATTATCTTACTTGTTTCTTTTACTATCATTTTAAAAGCTACATAAATGTTGATTTTCAAGAGCAAAATATTTGCATAGACAACTATCCCATTGCAGATATCCCACAGAGGAAACTTTTTCTTTTCTTCTTCTTTTTTTTTTTTTTTAATCTCTTCAAACTACCTAGACTGGCATTGGATAAATACTGTAATAATTAGATCATATTGACAATTAATCCACCCTAATGACTCTATCTTAAATTATTATCACTACAAAGACCATATTTCCAAATAAGTTCACATTCTGAAATATTAGAAGTTAGAACTCCAATATATCTTTTCAAGTGGAATAATTCATACCAAATACTTATAATTTTAGTTATTTTCTTTGATGAGGGTGTGGTACTATACACACTCAAAGGATATATGCTTGTATATTTATCTTTGAAACACTTTTAATACTTTGTAACTAATACATAATGGCATTTATCTAGGTATACTTTGTTCTATGTTTTGCCATAATTTATTTTTTTTAGAGGGAGTGAGTGAGGTAGGATGATATATTCTTTCCAATAGTGGCTAAAAATTAGCTACAATATTATTAGTTTATAATTTAAATTTTGTGAATATGGAATTATGTATAGAATATATTAAAATCAGAATGGGCTATTTCACAGTCCCCAAATTACAGATTTCATTTTTAGTTTTGCTTTGAATTGATATTTGTACTCTACTTGTTATAGGGCCTGTCACTGATATAAATCATTCACAGCTTTATATCAAAAGCATTGAAGTCAGTGGGTAAATATAATTACAGTTGTTATTTTTGAAATCATTTTCCTATTTTTAAAAGTTGGTTTGTTATGCTCTGACCAAGATTATTTTAAAGGTTTGATGATATCAAAACAAATAAGATATATTTCATATACTCAAGATCTGTTAATGAAAAGAGAGACAAGATAGAAAATAACCCAGAAAAACTCAATATTAGGAAAGCATTATTTTTTCACTAGTTTTACCTAAGATATTTGGCTGTAAAAATCAACAATTAGAACAAAACAGCTGGTTTGGTTTTGTCTAATTTTTATTTTTCACATGGGAATTGAAAAAAATTGATTTCTAGAGGCTTCTCTGTGCCAAGAATTTAGATATTTACAATATTTCTCTTTAATAAGGCCCAGAGTCCCTGAACAGAAGGCAATTCCTATTCCTGGGATAAGGAAAAACACAGAAACTAGATATGCATATATTGTTAACTGTATCTTAAGAGCTTTTGAATGTGGCTTGTGAGGATTCTAAAAGTCAATCCAAAAAAAAAGTAATTTGTAACTTCAGAGAAAAGAACAACCATAAACAAATCAAAATATTAGTGCACTGGCATTCAGACTAAGCAAAAAAAAAAAAAAAAAAAACACATTTTGATTCATGTGAAGGAAAATTAGGCTAAAAATTTGGTTGCAGTCAAGGCCAGCTTATTTTTTAACTTAGTTTGAATGATATGTTCGACAATTCTCTGTCCAAAACATATTTGACTATATTGTTAATTAGGTCTTTCTGCTCAGTGATATTTACATATTAATATAATTGGTCTCAAATCCCAATTACAGAAGGACAGATGATACACAAAAAAATTTCACCTGTGTGAGTTATGTAGAATAGTTGAAATCAAGGAAGCAGAGTAGAGAAATGGTTTCCAGGGGCCAGGACTAGGGTGGGGGAGTAGGGAGTTGTTTTTTGTCAGGTATAGGATTTCAGTAATTCAAGACAAATGTTTGTAGAGATTGTCTGTAAAACATAGCACACATATTTAACAGTACTTTATCATCTGCTTAAACTTTTAAGAGGATGGATCCATGTTAAATGGTCTTACCATATCAAAAATTTTTAAAGATAAACAACATACTTCTAATATATGCAAAATATTTGAATAGGAATTTTTCCAAAGATGCTTTAAAATTCCCAGCAAGCACTTCAAAAGATATTTAACATCATTGATATTTAAGGAAATGCATTTTAAAACCACAATGAGATACCACTTCACACCCACTCAAGTGACTATACTAAGAAGGATGGAAATAACGAGTGTTGGTATAGATGTAAAGAAATAACACTTATTCATTGCTAATAAACATGTAAAAAGATAAAGCCACTGAAGAAAACAGTTGGGCAGTCCTTGAAGAATTTAAAAATAGAATCATCATATAATCTGGTAATTCTACTCCTAGGTATATATCAAGATAAATTAAAATATAAATCCGCATAGAAATTGTACAAGAATGTTTATAGCAGCATTATTCTTAGTATCAAAATGTTGAAACAACCCAAATATCTATCATAGGTCAATGTATAAACAAATTTTTCTATATATATAAACATGATTATTCAAGCACAAAACAGAATGAAGTATTGACAAATGTAACCACCTGGATGAACCTTTTAAACATGCTAAGTGAAATAAGCCAGACTCAAACGTCGCATGTTGTACAATTCCTTTCAAATGAAATATACAAAATAAGCAAATATATAGAGCCAGGGGGCAGATTAGTGGTTATTGGGACATGAGGGAAAAGAGGAACACATAGTGATTATTTAATGGGTATGGGAGTTGATTATTTAATGGATATGGGATATTCTTCTGGAGTAATGAAAAGTTGAAATGAGAGAGATAGCAGTTACACACGATTGCAAATAAACTAAATTCCACTGAATCATATACTTTAAAGTAGTCATTTGTGTTTTATGTGCATTTCACTTTCATTAAAACAGACACACATTCCCACACACATACACACACATGGTCACACACACACACACACAAATGTGAATTCGATTCTCAATTCTTCAATTTGAAGTTTTCATCCTCCAGGAAAACATAGTGTTGAAAAATAGTCCTGCCTTTTTAAGAATATGAATTGAAAGTATAAGATTAATCCAGTTTTTATTTTTGGATTTATAAAAAATGTGTATATAGAACACTAATGTGACTATGATATATGCTTACATTTCCTAAAATTTTTCAACTAGAATTTACTGTATTGCTGACAGAAATGGAAGTACATGTAATGGGAGAGTTTTATTTAAAATTCTTAGGATTAGTGAGTAAAATTTTCTAAATTCTATATCCAGTTTCTCAAGATATGCAAGCTTTCTTTGTGTACAAAGAGTAAAATAATATCTTTGTATGTTCAAATTTTTCTATTATCAAGTAAACAGCCTTGAAAACAACTTGTCGTGTTCTCTGACTTACACCTATTTCAGTGTTAACACAAATAATATACTTAATGCTATTTTTTGGAATACTATCTTTATACTATGTCAAATTCTTCTCAAGAATGTATGGCACTTCAGGGATTTACTTGCTCTATGCAAAATAAGCGTGAAGCTATTGCTCTGTCTTCTTTGTCTTGTTAGCCCATAGGGAGCTAAAGAATGAACACCAGGTGCATCCTGTGCTAAGTTTTTGAGTACTACTTGCCTTTATTTAGGACAATATGACAAACTTGAAATGCACTAAATGTTTTATGACAGATTCTGACAGAAATCACTGACTTTTTTTTTTTCTGAAGAAAAGGAAACTGGTGTAAGAAGAAAGAATTTACAATGACTAGCTGACATTCATTAGAATGTTAGCCATAATCTTGATTTTTTTTCCATAAGATTTCCCACACTTAAGTATCTTGCTTTCAGGATTGTTTTCAGAAAATCAAGTATTTGTAACATAATACAAGTCAGGGCAAGGTTACACATAACAGGATGCTTGAAGAAGTACCAATGGACTGGAGAATATAGATTTTAATATCAACAGGTTCAAGATGTTGACAGATTGGACATACTTGCTAAGACATCTGATCCCATAGGAAAAGTGTATCTCAGTCACTGATAGCTGATCTGACTGCTACATTTTACTGGGAAAAGAAAAAGAAAAAATGAAATGTGTTAAGGCTGAATGATCTAGTTTTCTGATTAAATTTTGTGATTCTGCTAGATTTTAATTATTCAAAAAAGTATTATAAACAGAGCTAAAGCAATTTTTTTATGGAACTTGTTTCTATTTTATTTGTGAAGCTGCTGACATAGAAATTTAAAGTGAAACTGATAGTCAGTCAGTCATGTCCAACTCTTTGCGATCCCATGGGCTATAGCCCACCAAGCTCCTCTGTCCATGGAATTTTCCAGGAAAGGATACTGAAGTGGGTAGCCATTCCATTTTTCAGGGATCAAACCCAAGTCTCCTGCCTTGCAGGCAGATTCTTTACCATCTGAGGCACCAGAGAAACCCTGACATGGAAATGAGTGCAAAAATGTTTTAGTTGAGATTTTGTCCTATGAAAAAGTAACTCTATGTATACCCTTAAAATATTTATGTGTGCATGTATGTGTGTGTGTGTGTGTGTGTGTTAGTCACTCAGTCATGTCCGACTGTTTGCTTGCAACTCCTCGGACTATAGCCCACCAGGTTTCTTTGTCCATGGAATTCTACAGGCAAGAATTCTGGCATGGATTGCCATTCCCTTCATTCTCTAGAGAAACTTCCCTAATCAGGGATTGAACCCTGGTCTCTTGCATTGCAGGCAGATTCTTTACCATTTGAGTTATAGGGAAGTCTCTCTATATATACATACATATATATACATAGCAGATTCTTAACCATTTGATCTACAGGGAAGTATGTATATATATAAATATGTATACATACATATATGCTGCTGCTATTGCTAAGTCGCTTCAATTGTGTCCGACTCTGTGCAACCCCATAAATGGCAGCCTACCAAGCTCCTCTGTCCTGGATTCTTCAGGCAAGAATACTGGAGTTGGTTGTGGTTTCCTTCTCCATGCATACATATACATACATATATATATTATTAGATATTTCCATGATTATGTCCAATAGTATTTTCAGGGTCACCATTACAAGGAAAATATACTGACAAAATATGTTAATAATTGTTCTCTTAAGTGTACTGAAATTTAAATCAGATAATATCATGTCTCTCCTAGTAGATTTTCCAGTATATGCATGTGGATATTTCTAATAGTAAGGAAGATTTCATCTAGAGGCAGCAAAGATGAGAGTTATCTGTCACTGGGAATTAGTACAAAGACAAGGTTTCAAGTGAGGGTATTGATTAACTTATAAGAGGAAGGAAGGTACTTTTATAACATGTGACTAGATTTTTAAAGATTTCTTTGAATCTTTATGTTCAAAAGCTAAATGTTTTTCTCTCCTTTATTTGAAACTTAAAAAAAAGATAAAAAATAAAAGCATATAACAGTATATTTTATAAATTTGAATGACAAAATATTAAATACTCATATTCAAGTGTTATAGTTTGTCCTCCTCCCTTTATAACAAGATACATGTGTGTATACCACATACATATATACATACATACACACATATATATACATTCATATACACACAAATTTAAATGTATGTTAAAATTTAATTAGAATTAATGGAAGCGATCTTTTGAGGGTAAAATATAAAAGTTCGTTGTATCAAGATTTTAGAGCAAATCACTTTGTTAAGATAATATTGATATTTAAAACTTAGTCATGTTTTAATAACTAAGAGTTTAAAAGAAAGAAAGAAAGAAAGAAAACCTTGGGCATTGTTGGTATACAGTTTAGCACATAGAAAACTCTACTGTAAAACAAATCATTTTACCAGTCTCCATGATTCAAAGAGACAAAATATGGACTGGACTGTTGTTCTTCTTATGGTCAGAAAATTAGAATAAAACTTAAAGTCTGGGTTTAACTATACTAATTCTGGTTATACAGGTTATACATCTTATGTAAACAGGTCATCATTTTCATTTAACTCACTGAAATTTCTTAAGGGCAAATATTGCCTTATCTTCCATACAGAAATATTGCCAACTTCAAAAATCTGCTTGCTGCTTCCATCATATTTCCATTGATTTGATCCCTCCATATCTGAACCTAGACAGGTTCTGTAGGAAACTGTGTAATATGGAAACTGTAACTGTGTTATATAGTAATGGGAGTACATGGATACTTAATATAAACAATTGTGTCCTAATTTTTCCCTAAGCTGTTGCAAACGATTTTGGGAAAAAAAATAAAAAAGGATTTTAACCAATTCGGTTATTTGAAAACTTCTCTGCCAAATCAGAGCCACAATAAACACTTACCTCTGTAGCTATCAACTATGCCAATAGTTTCTCATGCTATTTAAAAAAATATATTAAATATAATTACAGAGAAGAGACCATTTTCAGTTTCAAAATAATGAGAGTAAAAGCAAACAATTTTCTTCCTTCAATTTTGGTCAGTTTTGTAATATTACTCTGGAGCTATATGTAAATTCTCCTAAATGTAACAAGAGACTTTTCAAAGAGTTCTTAAAAAATAAAATGTGTTTTTATTTATTCTTCTCTATCCCTTAATCCCCCATTTACCTTGATGTTACTTCCTGTTTGATTTTCATGTCTTTCCTAAAAATATTTTACATGATAAGAGAGAGGAATTTAAATAACTTTATTTAGTAAAATATAAAGGCCAATATATTTACTTTATATGCTTATATATAATTCCACAAAATTTTATGAATAACTCTAGAGAAACCCTAATTATAAAATCAGAAGTTGAGTTTCATAAGTGAGTGAAATTTGCTCAGTCGTGTTGGACTCTTTGCAATCCATGGAATTCTCCAGGCCAGAATACTGGAGTGGGAAGCCTTTCCCTTCTCCAGGGGTTCTTCCTATCCCACGGATGGAACCCAGGTCTCCCACATTGTAGGCAGTTCCTTTACCAGCTGAGCCACAAGGGAACCCCAAGAATACTGGAGTGAGTAGCCTATCCTATCTCCAGCTGATCTTCCCAACCCAGGAACTGAACCAGTGTGTTCTGCATTGCAGGTGGATTCTTTACCAACCCAATGGATTTCATATCTTACCTAATAAAACTAAATGTTCATAGAGGAATTAACTAATGTATTTCTCCATTTTTTATACTGCTATCTCTCTGCTTCCTAAATACTAACCAGAAATAACAACAAATCAATATATCAAAATGGTCTATTTACTGATACCTCTGAAATTGTTTCTTAACACTTTCTTCCATGTTTCCTAGTATACTAATCTATTTAACTAATTTAATTTTTTTCTGAACTTTTAGTGAAATCTCTGATCTGTTTTTATGCTCTTCATATTCTTCCTCACTATAGAGGGAAGACGAGAAAAAAATGAATTCCAATCATATTCCATTTTTAATTACAATCATACCTTGGAAACATTGTGGGTTCAGGTTCGGACCACTGCAATAAAGTAAGCATCATAATTAAGCAAATCACATGAACTTTTGGCTTTCCCAGTGCATAGAAAAGTTATGTTTATATTATACTGTAGTCTGTTAAATGTGAATAGCATTATGTCTAGAAAAGAGTGGACATATTTTTAAAAATACTTTATTGCTTAAAAAGTCAAGCCATAATCTGAGCCTTCAAGAAATGTAATCTTTTTGCAATAGTAGCATCAAAGATTCCTGGTCTCAAATCATCATAACAAATAATAACAATAATGAAGAAGTTTTAAGTATTACAAGAGTTACCAAAATGTGACACAGAGACATGAAGTAAGTAGGTGCTTTTGGAAAGAAATAACACCAATTGATTGGCATATTCTAGCCAATATGCATTGCCACAAATATTCAATTTATAAAAAGTGGAACATATCTCAGGTGAAATATAGCCAAGAGCAATAAAACAATGTATGGCTATAACTGTTAACTAGTGTCTAAATTTCTGATAGTCATAAGCAGGTTTCATGTTTTGTAGAGCATGCCCATAGTTAAGTATCAATTGAACATCCAATATTAGAGTCAACATAAGGATGTGCAGTTTATTTTACTTTCACTTTTATATGTAATGTGTTCTTTTTATTTCAAAGGCAAAATATAAAGTTCAATATGCTATTTTTTATTAATTTAAGGAAACCAAAGATTCCATAAAGAGAAACCTAAATGTCCTGAAATGTAGTAAATCTTTTAACTGGAAATGTATAAAAGTTATTTAAACATTTATCTAAAAGTTAATTAAAAGTAAAGATCATTTATACAACAAAAATATAATATTAAAAAAAGAATATTTTTGTAGTGTTTGTTCATTATATTCTCTGCAAGATTACTTTGATTCCTTTTCAAATGCCTTAAAGAAAAGATCCTTTAATAATAAATGATTGACTGCACTCCTAGGCTGTGTTTTCACTCATCCAGTGATTGTTTCTCTAGTTCATCACCTAGAAATACATATACTCATTTTTATGTTGATAATTATTAAAATTCATACATCATTAGTCTTTTGTATCAGAAGTGACTTTGTGATACACTATAGATAGATTGAACATTGAATATTCAATTGAACATTGAATATATAAGAGTGAACATTGACATTTTAGGAATCAGTGAACTAAAATGGATTGGAATGGATGAATTTAATTCAGATAACCATTATATCTACTATTGTGGGCAAAAATCTCTTGGAAGAAATGTAGTAGTCCTCATAGTCAACAAAAGAACTTAAAATGTAGCACTTGGAGACAGTCTCAAAAATGACAGAATGATCTCTGTTTGTTCCAAGGTAAACCATTCAATATCACAGGAATCCAAGTCTATGCCCCAACAACTAGTGATGAAGAAGCTGAAGTTGAATGGGTCTCTGAAGACTTACAGACTTTCTAGAACTAACAACAACAACAAATGGTCTTTTCATTATAGGGGACTGGAATGCCAATGTAGGAAGTTAAGAGATACCTGAATTAACAGGCAAGCTTGGTCTTGGAGTAAAAATGAAGGAGGGCAAAGGCTAACAGAGTTTTGCCAAGAGAAAACCCTGATCGTAGCAAGCACCCTCTTCCAAGAACACAAGAGAAGACATTACTTATGGATATCACCAGATAGTCAATACTGAAATCAGACTGATTATATTCTTTCTGGCTGGGATGGAGAAGCTCTATACAGTCAACAAAAAAGAAGACAGGAAGCTGACTGTGGCTCAGATCATGAACTCCTGTTGCAAAATTCAGGCTTAAATTGAAGAAAGTAGGGAAAACCAGTAGACCATACAGTTATGACCTAAGTCAAATTTCTTAAAATTACACAGTGAAAGTGACAGATTGAAGGGATTAGATCTGATAGACTGAGTGCCTGAAGAACTATGGATGGAGGTTTGTGATACTGTACAGGAGGCAGGGATCAACACCATCACCAAGAGAAAGAAATTCAAAAAGTCAAAATGGTTATATGAATACATCTTACAAAAAGCTGAGAAAAGAAGAGAAGTGAAAGGCAAAGGAGAAAAGGAAAGCTATACCCATCTGAATGCAGAGTTTCAAAGAATGGTAAGGAGAGATGAGAAAGCCTTCCTCAGTGATCAATGCAAAGAAATACAGGAAAACAATAGAATGGAAAAGACTAGAGATCTCATCAAGAAAATTAGAGATATCAAGGGAACATTTCATGCAAAGATGGGCTCAATAAAGGACAGAAATGGTATGGACCTAACAGAAGCAGAAGATATTAAGAAGAGGTGGCAAGAATACACAGAAGAACTGTACAAAAAAGATCTTAATGACCCAGATAACCACAATGCTGTGATAACTAACCTAGAGGAAGAAAGGCTGGATTGTGAAGTCACATGGGCCTTAGGAAGCATCGCTATGAACAAAGCTGGTGGAGGTGATGGAATTCCAGTTGAGCTATTTCAAATACCAAAAGATGATGCTATGAAAATGCTGCACTCAATATGCCAGCAAATTTGGAAATTTCAGCAGTTGCCACAAGACTGGAAAAAGTCAGTTTTCATTCCAATCCCAAAGAAAGGCAATGCCAAAGAATGTTCAAACTACAGCACAATTGCACTCATCTCATATGCTAATAAAGTAATGCTCAAAATTCTCCAAGACAGGCTTCAACAGAACTTGAACCATGAACTTCCACATGCTCAAGCTGGATTTAGAAAAGGTAGAGGAACCAGAGATCAAATTGCCAATATCCTTTGGATCATTGAAAAAGCAAGAGAGTTCCAGAAAAAACATCTACTTCTGCTTTATTGACTATGTCATAGCCTTTGACCTTGTGGATCAAAACAAACTGTGGAAAATTCTGAAACAGATTGAAATACCAGACCACTTACCTGCCTCCTGAGAAATCTGCATACATGTCATGAAGCAACAGTTTGAACCTGACATGGGACAACTGGCTAGTTCCAAATGGGAAGGAGTACATCAAGGCTGTATATTGTCACCCTGCTTATTTAAATTCTATGCAGTCTACATCATGAAAATACTGGGCTGGATGAAGCACAATCTGGCATCAAGATAGCCAGGAGAAATGTCAACAACTTCAGATATGCAGATAACACCACCCTTATGGCAGAAAGTGAAGAGGAACTAAACAGCTTCTTAATGAAAGTGAAAGAGGAGAGTGGAAAAACTGGCTTAAAACTCAATACTCAAAAAAAGAAGATCATGGTATCTGGTCCCATCACTTCGTGGCAAATAGATGGGGAAACAATGGAAATAGTTGTAGACTTTCTTTTCTTGGCCTCCAAAATCACTGTGAACAGTGACTGCAGCCAAGAAATTGAGACTCTTGCTCCTTGGAAGAAAAGCTATGACAAACCTACACAGCATATTAAAATGCAGAGACCTTTCTTTGAAGACAAAAGTCCATCTAGTCAAAGCTGTGGTTTTTCTAGTATTCATGTGTGGATGTGAGATTTGATCCATATAGAAAGCTGAGCAATGAAGAATTGATGCTTTTGAGATGTAGTGTTGGAGTAGACTCTTGAGAGTCCCTTAGACTGCAAGGAGGTCCAACCAGCCCATCCTAAAGCAAATTAGTCTTGAATATTCATAGGAAGGAATGATGCTGAAGCTAAAGCTTCAATTTTTGGCCACCTGATGTGAAGAACTGACTCATATGAAAAGACCCTGATGCTGGGAAAGATTGAAGGCAGGAGGAGATGAGGACAACAGAGGATGAAATGGTTAGATGGTTTCACGGTCTTGATGGACAAGAGTTTGAGCAAGCTCTGGAAGTTGGTGATGGACAGGGAGGCCTGGAGTGCTGCAGTCCATGGGATCACAAAGAGTTAGACACAACTGAGTGACTGAACTGTAGATAAATTATAAAATTAAAGGAAATATGCAGTTTTCTAGCAATATTCATATACAACAAAATACTAACACTGAATTTAAGAGCATATAAAAGGAGTCATACATCATGTTCAAGTGAGATTTATCCCAGCCATACAAGTATAGCTTAAAATTCACAAAAGAATAAATGTGATATATCACATTGACAAATGAAGAAGAGAACTCACATGATCATTTTAATAGATGCAAAAAATATATTTTACAGATTTGATGTACCTTGATAAAAATTTTAACAAACTGGATAAAGAGGGACTGTATCTCAACATAATAAAGGCTATATATGACAAGCCCACAGTTAAAATCATATTTAAATATGAAAATCTGAAGCTTTTACTGTAAGATCAGAAACAAGAAAAAGATGATCATTTTAGCTACTTTTATTTGCTACTGTACTGGAGTTCTTAGAGCAATTAGGTGAGACAAAGAAATAAATGACACACACACACACACACACACACAAAGAAATAAATGACATCCACATTAGAGCAGAAGAAGCAAAACTGTCTCTACTTGTAGATGACATAGACTTAAATATAGAAAATCCTAAAGACTTCTCCAAAAACTATTAGAGCTAAGAAATGAGTTTACTAAGATGACAAGATAAAAAAATCAACATACAGAAACAGTTGCATTATTACACTAAATATGAACAATCTGTAAGAGAATATAAGAGAGTAATCTTAAATGCAATAACATCAAAAAGAATAAAAACAATTATGAATAATTTAACCAAGGTGGTGAAATATCTGTATGCTAAAAAGTATAAGACCTTAATGAAATAAACTGAAGAAAACATATGGAATAATTAATACAATTAATTGTCCCAAATTAACCTACAGATTAATCTACCCAAAGCAATCTACAGATTCAACTCAATCCCTATCAAAATTCCAATGACAATTTTCATAGAAGTAGGAAATAAACTATCGTAAATATTTGTTATTGTTGTTGTTGAGTCACTAAGTCATGATCAACTATTTATGACCCCATGGACTGCAACATGCCAAGCCGCCCTAACCCTCACCATCTCCTGGAGTTTACCCAAGTTTAAGTCCATTGAATCACTGATGCCATCCAACCGTCTCGTTCTTTGCTGCCCTCTTCTTTTGCCTTCAATCTTTCCCAGCATCACGGTCTTTTCCAATGAGTTGGCTGTTTGCATCAGTCAAAGTATTGGAGCTTCAGCTTAAGCATCAGTCCTTCCACTGAACATTTAGCATTTTCCTTAGGATTGACTGGTCTGATCTCCTTGCTGTCCAAGTGACTCTCAAGAGTTCTCCAATACCACAATTAGAAAAAATCAATTCTTCAGCACTCAGTCTTCCTTATGGTCCAATTTTCACATCCATACATGACTACTGGAAACACCATAGCTTTGACTATACAGACCTTTGTCAGCAAAGTGATGTCTCTGCTTTTCAATACACTGTCTAGGTTTTTGTCACAGCCTTCCTTCCAAGAAGACCGTGTCTTCTAATTTCATGACTGCAGTCACCATCTGCAGTGATTTTAGAGTCCAAGAAGAGAAAAATTGTCACTCCTTCCACTTTTCCCCCTTCTATTTCCCATGAAGTGATGAGACCAAATGCCATGATCTTGGATTTTTAGTGTTGAGTTTTAAGCCAGACTTTTCACTCTTCCTTCTCTACCCTCATCAAGAGGCTCCTTAGTTCTTTTTCACTTCCTTCCATTAAAGTGGTATCATCTGCATATCTGAGGTTACTGGTTTTTCTCTTGGCAACCTTATTTGTAGGGAACCAAAAATGACCCTAAATATACAAAGAAATCATGATAAAGGAAAACAAACCTGGAGGCATTACACGTCTTGTTTTCAAATTATATTGCAAGCTATGACAATCAATACCCTATTGCACTGGCCTGAAAACAGACAAACCAGTGACACAGAATTAAGAGCCCAATAATAAAAGTGAAAGAGGAGAGTGAAAGAGGAGACTGAAAAAGTTGGCTTAAATCTCAACATTCAGAAAACGAAGATCATGGCATTTTGTCCCATCACTTCATGGGAAATAAATGGGGAAACAGTGGAAACAGTGTCAGATTTTATTTTTCTTGGCTCCAAAATCACTGCAGATGGTGACTGCAGCCATGAAATTAAAAGACACTTGCTCCTTGGAAGGAAAGTTAAAACCAACCTAGATAGCATATTCAAAAGCAGAGACATTACTTTGTCAACAAAGGTCCGTTTAGTCAAGGCTATGGGTTTTCCAGTAGTCATGTATGGATGTGAAAGTTGGATTGTGAAGAAAGCTGGGCACTGAAGAACTGACACTGTTGAACTGTGGTGTTGGAGAAGACTCTTGAGAGTCCCTTGGACTGCAAGGAGATCCAACCAGTCCATTCTAAAGAAGATCAGTCCTGGGTGTGCTTTAGATGGACTGATGCTAAAGCCAATACTTTGGCCACCTCATGCGAAGAGTTGACTCATTGGAAAAGACTCTGATGCCAGGAGGGATTGGGGGCAGGAGGAAAAGGAGACAACAGAGGATGAGATGGCTGGATGGCATCACTGACTTGATGGACGCGAGTTTGAGTGAACTTCGGGAGTTGGTGATGGACAGGGAGGCCTGGCGTGCTGCAATTCATGGCGTCGCAAAGAGTTGGACACAACTGAGTGACTGAACTGAATTGAACTGAGTAACAACATTTGATCCTGGAGGACATTGTGCTAAGTTAAATCAACAGACAGAGAAAGATATATACAGTATTGTATCACTTTGTGGAATCTGAAAACAACAACAACAACAACAAAAATGTCATAAAAACAGAGAATACAAAGCTGATGGCAGGAACACTTTCTTTGATTTCAATTAGTGGCAAATCTGATCAGTTTATGTGATAAAGATTGTCATTCTCAATCCCACTGAAGTTTTTGTGCAATTTATATACTAAGAGTCTTTGCTGCTGCTGCTGCTGCTAATTCACTTCAGTCATGTCCAACTCTGTGCTACCACATAGATGGCAGCCCACTAGGCTCCCCCATCCTTGGGATTCTCCAGGCAAAAACATTGGAGTGGGTTGCCATTTCCTTCTCCAATACATGAAAGTCAAAAGTGGAAGTGATGTCACTCAGTTGTGTCTGACTGTTAGCGACCCTATGGACTGCAGCCTACCAGGCTCCTCCATCTATGGGATTTTCCAGGCAAGAGTACCAGAGAGGGTTCCATTGCCTTCTCCGAAGAGTCTTTGCTAGAGGTTGCAAAGAGCTGGACACAACTGAGTGACTTTCACCTCTACTTTGGTTAATTGTTTATAATCTTAGGTAAGTTACCTAATTTAATTGTGCATCATATTTTTTCTTTTGTTAATTGAAGATGATCATAGTATCTACCTTATAGAGGTGATATCAGTATTAAGTGCATTGATAATTATAAAGTGGTTAGAAATAGACTGGCCTATGATAAGTATTTTATAGTGTTACTAAGTAGGGAAATAAGGACTACTGTCAAAGGAAAAAAAAATTAATGGATTAAATCTTAGTGAATGAAATCAATCCAACAAATACTTTATGTATGTTGTTTCTTATGATAATCTTTGCCATTATAATTAACACATCAGATATATCTGTGAATTGTTTTATGTATAACTTTGTGAAAAAATTAATATCAATTCCTAAAATGGAACTTGTGTAGTTGTGGGGTTTTATTAGTTAAATATTATATTACTTCATTTGATAAACTGATAGTTAAATAAATTTATAATATAGAATGTATACTAAAATTATAAGAAAATAATTGATCCTATACATATACTAAGACATATAAAATAGGTAACATAACATTACCAGATCATACAAATACCTAGTGTTTAATATCTGCACAGTAGAATAAAGGGGATCACTGACTTATGTTAACTACATTACTTCAGGGATTCTAAGATAGCACTGATTGTAAAATGAATGAGTATATTATCTACTAAACTTAATAAAGCTATAAATTAAATCATACCAAAATGTATTCTTACCACATACTTTTTGTTAAATATATATAGAGATCTTTTAGACATACTATACCCTATATACTCATTTTGATGCCAATGTTATGTATAAATCAAAGGAAAATTTAATGAAATTAATCAGCTAAGCTATTCCTAGAGTTATCCTTGTTTGTGTGATTTTTTTTCCTACCAACAAGAGTGATAGGAAGACAATATGTCTGTAAAGAATTTTATGTTTTTTGTTTTTCTTTTACTTTTTCTTTTATTTATTTTTTATCTCAGTTTTATTTAGTTCTTTTTCCTTTACAATATTGTATTGGTTTTGCCATACATTTACATTCTTTTCTTTACCTCTTTCTCCAAACCATTAACAACACTTTAAGCTTTTTTTGATTATAAAATAAGTAAAACATTTTAAGAAAATGGTCAAAAACAATATATCTTCCTCAAATTTCCCCTGATCATTTTTTGAATAAAGCATCCAGGGATTTCAGTTGTCCAGCTGTGTTATTGGTAATTTCAGCCATGCTCATGAATTGTCCAAGTAATAAAATCTCTGTCATGTCTGCCTCAGGCTGACAAAAACTGTAAAAAGACATTAGCTTTAGGTATATCTAGATTGCAGAGATGTTAAAATGTAAGAAAAAAGTATGTCTTTAGGATCAATGAAATTAGATATCTAGGAAGCAGACTGCTAGATGTTTAATTTAATATTTAAATTTAATTTTTAAAGATTAAAACAAACAACAAAAAAAGACAAAAACAACAAAATGACACTTGGTGAAACTTAGGTTCTTTGTATAAGTCCTACAGTTAATCAGCAAGTGAATCAGGATTTAATCTCAGATCTTTGCACTTCCAAGCTGGTACTGATTCTATTATATTGCATGATTTAGGATTTCTTAATTCAGGGATCCTTAATATTAGAAATATAAAATCATATTTATCTCCTATAGGGTGACAGCATTAACTGAAAGAAAAAAAATCAACATACTTTTATTAAATGTGTGCAATATGTAGGATATTATAATGGGAAGAAAGTAAGATGAATAAAATCTAATCTTGGAAGTGGTAAAGGATGGAGAATGGAGAGAAGAGAGGCTAGCAGACTATTACAGATAAATAGAGTTAAAAGCAGAAGGCAACAATTGCTATACTTGATGTTTCTTGAATTGAAATAAATCTAACCCAGGTGTGGAATGTTTAAAATGGGAACAAACTTTTTAACACTATCAGGAGGTTAAGACTCACAAAAACTAGTTCTAATCTGTTTAAAGTTCCTTCATGCCAGTTGCTTAAAACTTAACCTCAACGTTTTCCCAGCATAACTCATAGAGTTTTTGTAGTGAATGTGTGAATTGCTTGTTCAGTATATTTTAAATAACTATAAATTATTCTTAATAATTCTTAAAAGAAGATTGTCTAGGCTTATATGAAGTCCTTGATCTAAATTAAGCAGGGCATTGATTGACAAAAGAATAATGAAAATAATAGCCCCCATTAAATGAAGAGTACATCCAAGATAAAAATATGTAAACAGATAACAAGGAAAAGCGATGTGGAATAGAGAAAGTTTTTGAGGTAAACTTTTTTCCCATTAAATATATTTTCACTGGTCACTAAAAAGACTTAGAAGTGCTCATAATACATTAGTAATGAACAGACTTAATGCTCAAATTATGGCCTCTAACATTTCCCACTAAAATGAGCAAAGTAAAAGGCTGATTCCAATTCTGGAACAGAAAATATGAAAGATGAAGCAGGGAGGTTATCCAAACCTGCCGATAACATGTAAATGGATACGAAGTTAAAGGAAATGTCACTGCTCTAAGATGGCAAAGGGGGTTATTATAAAAAATAATCACTGCAATGGATTTCAATATCTAAAATACATTTACATCCATGATTTCATTAAAAATTAATTGGTTACCTTTGGATGCTAGAGTACTATTGATAATTATTCAAATTACAAAAAAAGAAAAGGAAAATAATTGAGACTTTATACTGCCTTTCTTTTATGTAGTTCAGGGACTCAAAATAATGAATATGGACATGATTGAATTAGATTGTCACCCTTTTAATCCTCTTATGAAATAATGTATAATAAGCAAATATCAATAGATATTAGGTAAATTCTGGTTAGAAATTTATGAATCATGCTGATATTGGAATCCAGTGATGAACCTTGACAAAAAGTGAAACAATTTGACAGTACTTTAGTAATGAAATAAGAAATATGAAGCCACAATTATGAGGTAAAATCATGGCTGAAATAAAAGCATTTTAACGAAACATAAAATTAATTACCAGTTTACGGATATAAGGTGGGTAGAGGAACGTGTTAAATGAATTTAGCAATCTGTCAGACCTTGAAAGTGAGAATATACGTAAGACAAATGTCTGATTTTAGATTCCCAAGAAACTGGTCTTTGGACAATAATTATAATGCAGGAACCATGAATGGGGAGTGGCACATGGGAGCAGGGAAGGGAATAAAACCATAAACCCTGCATGGTAAACCAGCTACCACTGGGGGGAGCCAAAGCCTAATCCCATCATGCTGCTAACTGCTAAAAGAAGATAGATATGATACCCTTCAGAGGCATTCCACTCAAGGGCCTAGGGAGATGGCATGTTTCTGCATCGATAGCCCTCATTTTTTTTGTAATAATTTTATCTCGAGGGCATTAATTATAATTTTCCATCCATAATAAGAGCGGTTTTCCAAAGCTTTAAGGGAAGCCCCCAGGCCAAACATCAAATACTGGCTATACTAAAAGGTAAAGGGCACTGACTTCACTAGTTTCTACCATAATAATATATTCAACAAATATATGACATGGGAATTAGAGGAGGAAATGGCTATAAACTCAAAGAAACTTCATATATTACTGAGAACTACTATACATATTTTTAATATTAATTTTGGTGATAGTTTTAGGGAGATACACACACACACACACATTGAAGCTGAAGCTCCAATACTTTGACCACCGGATGCGAAGAGGCAACTAACTGGAAAATACCCTGATGCTGGAAAAGATTGAGAGCAGGAGGAAAAGGGGACAGCAGAGGATGACATGGTTAGATAGCATCACTGACTCAAAGGATAAGAATTTGAGTAAACTCTGAGCCATAGTAAAGGACAAGGAAACCTGGCATGCTGCCGTCTATGGGGTCACAAAGAATTGGACACGACTTAGTGACTAAACAACACCACACAGATGCACTTGTATATGTACATATGTGTATATACATGTCAAATCTCATAGTGGTGTACACTTTTAAATATGTACAACTTATTGTATGCCATTTATATGTCAGAAAAGTGGTTTTAAACAATAATGGGAAAAGAAAACTTAAGAAATCATATCAACCAAATTTTTTTTTAAATATTTAATTCGATCTAAATTAAAACAAGGATAGTCTAAAAACACACTAATATAATTTAAAAAACACACACAACAGACGGAATTTAGGTGATATTAAGTAACTACAATTAATTTTGCTGAGTACAATATTGGTCTTCTAATTATGTTAAAGTATTATCTGTTCAATATTATGTCTGAGATTTATTTATAAATACATTTGTAAAGAGAAAAACTGCTTCTGTGGACATCATAGAAAGCAAGAACATGCCACAATTGTCTACTTTGTCATTTCCTTTTTTTTTTCTATTTCCTCTAATATTGTCTGAAATATTCCATAATAAAATGTTAAAGATAGCAATTTTAAAACCAAAATGAAGGAAAAAAAGACTATGATTTTTGCAAGTAGATTAATTTTAAAAATCTAATTATTATTACTTTCAACATAGCACTGCTTTTGTTCTGAATTTTATAAATGTCTGGATTTTAAAAGCTCTACCATATACCATGATTTACCCCATACTGTTGTTTCACCATACAAACCAAAATGTTCAGCAGTCTATATAAAAATAAAATATGATAGTTATTTTACTACTATTATATTATTTACTACTATTCTGCATAGAACATAGACTTTGTTTTATTATGTGCTTTCATTTTTAAAGCATATTCTCTATTTATTCAAATAATAAACATAATTCTTGATTATAGTAATGAAGCCATACTCACTGCTTCCAGTTTCCAGTTTAATTGAACATATAATAGGGCAGAATGTTGAAAATAAAAATAGAATGGCATATATTTAAAAAAATATTTTCTAAAGTTAAAGAGAAAAAAATGTAATGAGGAAAAGATAACTGGGAAAATTCAGTTAATTTAATGTGCAGTCAGTTCAATATAGTGTGTTGAAAATCCAATCAGACATTGACATTTTCTGCAGCAAATGCAGTTTTAATACAGCCTAATAAGTAGAGAGAAAGGCAGTCTGCTAAAAGAATAATTTTATTTTTTATTCAGGATAACTGCTACATCATAATGATGAAAGATTTGTTGTACGTATAAGACAAAGTTGAGCTTATAATGAACCTATTGGTTTTTTCAGCAAATAAGTGACCTATAAGTACTGAGTTCCTTTTTAATGCTGAAAATAAGGACTTCTCAAGACTCTGATATATCTTTGAGTTACTCTTCATGCTCTTCCGTCATTAGAAATGAATGTAAAGGGGTTGAGGGGAAAGGGAGACTGAAGTTCTATTTATATTTTATTATATAGTAACATTAGCTTGAAACACTGAGGCTATAATTTCTAAGGAAAAATATAAATAATAAATATTCTAAAATATATAAACAAGAAAAGAAACTAATGCAAAAAAAAAAGCCTCATTAACTATAAACCAAATAAAACAACTTTCTTAAACAAAGGCTTGTAGGGTATTTAAATGGAGTAATGAGACAGAATGAAGACAGAGTAAAAACACATTTTAAAATCAAAAGAAAATTTGAATGAGTTACTGACTAGTCTTTCTAAGGTATGGGAGATATTAACCTTTGCCAACTATATCCTATTTGTCCACTTGAGATCTTTAGGTGTATATTTCCAAGGCCTGGAATTCGTTTCTGTTGTCTTCAGTGCAGATGATGTTCATATTCTTTAAATCAGTGGACTAACACAGTTTTATAGATTAAAAAAATTCATGTTTCAAAAGAGATGTAAAAGCGAGAATGATTTTTACACTATTTTAAAAATCATTTTTAGAGATATTAAAGTATTAACTATTCATATTCTTGTTCAATTTTCTTGTATTCTATTAAAATTGATTTGTGATAAAGGAGTGTAAGGAAATACTGTGGGAGGTTTTTCATAAGTGACATACTGTTTTATTTCTAGTATTAACATAGTTACTTGCAAACAGAAACTAAATATTCCTCTTACATTTCTAAGATCTTCTAGGAGGCAGTAGTAGATATTAACAAATACTTATGGAATGATGTCCATATTTCTGAGAAACATTAATATGTGCAAAGGGAAAAACATTTAACTGAAATTTTTAGCAATTTTTAATAATAAAATATCAAGGTGGATTTTTTTTCTATTTTAGACTATGTATTTTCCTGAAAATCCAAGAGACCAAATGATATTAAACCCAGCTTCACACCTCTTATTTTTTATCTGCATGCTAGTCAGTGGAAATTGAAAAAAATCATGTTAAACAAAGCATGTTTCATCATAAACTGTCAATGATAGAAAATAACCATTACTTTTCTCTCTGTGTGCTTAGTCACACAGTCGTGTCTAACTCTTTGTGTCCCCATGGACTATAGCCTAAGGGGATTCTTCAGGCAAGAATACTGGAGTGGATTGCCATGCCCTCCTCCAGGGGATCTTCCTAACTCAGGGATTGAACTCATATCTCCCATATTGAGGGCAGATTCTTTGCCATCTGAACCACCAGGGAAGCCCAAGAATACTAGAGTGTGTAGCCTATCCCGTCTCCAGGGGAACTTCCCGGGCCAGGAATCTAACCGGGGTCTCCTGCATTACAGGCAGATTCTTTGTCAGCTGAGTTACCAGAGAAGCCCCACTTTTCTCTCTACATATGTGCTTATTTTATGAGTACAATTGCTTTTATTTCTATGACTAACTTTATATGGGCTTCCCTGGTGGCTCAGAGGGTAAAGCATCTGCCTGCAATGAGGGAGACACAGGTTTGATCCCTGTGTCAGGAAGATCCCCTGGAGGAGGAAATGGCAACCTGGAAATGGCAACCCACTCCAGTATTCTTGCCTGGAAAATCCCATGGATGGAGGAGCCTGGTAGGCTACAGTCCACGGGGTCGTGAAAAGTCTGACAAGACTGAGCGACTTCACTTTCACTTGCATTGTAACTTTATACTATTTTAAAATTCCTTATATGTGTCTTTATTCATTGTGAGTATGAATTCTTTATTTTTATTAATGATATAGTCATCTTTTTCAATATCTCTGCATAAATAAAAATGTGTTCAGTAATAACTTATTCAGTGTTTACTATAATTTAGGTATTTTGCCAGGTGCTAGAAATTATATATATATATATATATATATATTTATATATATAATATAGTTAGTTACATAAGGAATGCAATGTAATTAGACTATGAAAATATTCATTAATAGAAATATATAAATGGTGTGATCTTGCTAAACACATAGGGATTAAATATGACATGAGGCGAGCAGAAGAAATATTATTGCAGTATTTCAGAGAGGAACACCATTTACAGTGTGGAATTTGGCAGTATGTGCAAGGCAAGTCAGGTGTGAGACATGTCTGGCTCATAAAGAATTCACAGTGATTTCTAACCTACTCTCTAAGGGGAGTGGTAAAGTTAAAGCAAATATGATGATCTCTCTCAGCAGAGGGAGCTGGTGGAACACTATAGAAGGGAGAGAGAGGCTTGATATCAGCAAGATGTGAGAACAACTGGTAGAGCCCCAAACGTGCTCTACCACATGGTCCCTTTGTGACCCTGCAGCTTCAGTCTGATGACAACCTTTCACAGCCCTCTCCACAAGAAAATCAAGAGTCCCTGTGAGCGATGCCATCTGAAGGTATCCTGGTCCCACCAATTTCCTAGAATCCACTGCACACACCAACAATTGCTAATCCCCTCCTTCCCCAAATGCACCCTGGAGGGTGGCTAGTTGCTTGCCACTTAACTGATTAGCTCTTCTCCCACCAAACCAGCCACTATCTTTAGGGCTGATCTGCTGTGTTCTGAACTTCTGAGTTTGTCCTCCTTTAGATGATTTTCCTCAGTCCTGAAGTACCATACAGAATTTCCTGATGCCTAATCAGTTTCTTTTTTTACTATAGTTGACAATATTTTTTACAAAATATTCCATTTAAACTTCGGTGTAGTTTTTTGTAGTCTTTATCTCCTGATTAGACTCAGACTGCCACATCGTTTTAATTCGGCCTTCTCATTCACAAAGTATGGAAATTAACATGTTTCTTAAAGATAATTTACAAATGATTTCTTGTGTTCATAAACAAGGCAAGTCATGGAAAATGCATTGAAATATTTTAAAATACCATTCTTTACTTGATGTTATGGATGATTTTATTTCTGGACAGAATGAATATATATTTACAGGAAAGTAGCATCCTAATTAAAATATTACAGATGGGTTACCAAAATAGAAGTTTATTTTAGAAGTCTAATTTAATGGAGTTCATTGAATATCCATTTGACATCAAGAGTTCATGAGTTTAAAATTTCTTTCAATTTACTGATGCCTTGACATGTCTTATATTTAAAACTGGTAGCTGACTACAATCACATCTGACAAGAGAAATGAGGAAAAATGCATATAAGGAAAACAATTAAAGTTATGTACACTTTCTTGAGACTTTATCAAAAGAAAACAGCATTTCATTTTTCTCTTATTTCATAAATTAATGTAACAAATTGAAGACAAATTTCTAAGACTTGGCCTGTAATGCACTTAAAACATTAAAAAAAAATGAATGTAAACTGTTTGGGATCCTATGTGTTATTCAGATTACATAGAAGTACTAAATATTCAAGCCCCAAATGCTTTAACTCAGAAAAATATCATTTATAGATACCTGAGATAGGAAATTCCTAAGCAACATTATAAGGTTACAAATTATATTTGAGACCTACAAAGTTTAGCTTTATTTGACAGTAATTTAACTAGTGATATGCCTTGGTGGCTCAGAGAGTGAAAAACCTACCTGCAATGAAGGAGACCAGGGTTCGATCTCTGGTTTGGGAATATCCCCCGGAGAAGGGAATGTCTACCCACTCCAGTATTCTTGCCTGGAGAATTCCAGGAACAGAGGAACCTGGCGGGCTACAGTGGATGGGGTCACAAAGAGTTGGACACGACTGGAACAACTTAGCACACACGCACACATGAGGGAAATTAATTTAAAAGCTTGTGAGAAAAATATAGTTTGCTAATTTGGTGACACCAAAGATAACTAATACTATAAATCTACTTTATTCTAGCGTTACCTAAGTGATCATTACAGATTATATAGATACAGTATTAGGCTCTCTCTTTTAGTCTGTTCCTTTGTTCATTCTGGCTCAGACTAGAAAAGTTAGTGTCCAAGCTCTGGTTTGGAACAAATAACAACCCTGTCTATTGGGCACTCTAAAATTCTAACTCCTCACCACTGCACATGCATTAAATCATTGGTTTACTGATAAAATGATAGTTCAATAAATCGGTATTGATGGGGAAACATAAAGCCTCAAAAATGTCTGCCTCAACTGTCCCACTTGCCTGAAATACAAGGGAACAAGGAAGCCTGTTCACACTGCTCCTGGACATTTTAAACTGCCTAATGGACTGTTTGAAATCTAGCAAATGGGTTTTATACAACTTCCTTCATCAAGTGGATATAAATAGATTTTAGACATAGTCTCTATATTTTCATATTGGACTGAAGCTTTCCTTGCAGAAAGGCTACTGCCTCTTCTGTGATTAAAGTCCTTTTGGAAAAAATTATCCCTGCCCGGGGAACTCCTCTTGAACCTCCTATTGACTGAGGAACTAGTTTTACTGATCAGATACTTAAATTTCAGATAAAAATGTACTGGAGGGCTTTCCCTACTACCCTTCCTTCTTTCTCGCATGTGACCTTAGTAAGGGTACTTTCCCTCTGATGTTACTCACTACAGCTTGGAAATGTCCTTTCAGGGTTTGAGGGACAACTTGCTGCTGATACTAGAAAACCTGACCCTTGCTCAGCAATGCTTTCAGAGAAGATCTTGACCAAAATGTGGAAATGTAAAAAATTAATAAACAGATCTAACCTCAATTAATCACATTTTGCAACCTAGAAATTTCATCTACTGGAAAAGATACCTTCAGAAGAACTGTCTTACCCTTGTTGAAGAGAACCTTATCATATACCACTACCCACCCCTTGTGCCACCAAACTCCAAGGAATAGACTTTTGGATTCATGTGACACACCTAAGGAAAGCACCAAACACTGACTGGACCTGTACATCATCTGGTAACTTGAAACTAAACATTTGCCAGAATTGAAGCAGACAACATCTGATGAGACAATTTTCCTAAGATATATGGACCAGGCCTGCTGGAAGTATGTTGTCAAATCTTTAATGATGACAGTTGATTTCCAATATATTGTATCAGTGAACCTTATATTTAATTCCTCCCTATATACATGTCCTTGGCCATATCACTTTGATTTGCCCACTGCTTGACTCTGGGTTTGGTCATGTAATTTGCTTTGATCAACTGGATTTTAGTAGACATGATGTAAGCTTGAAATGAATGTACATGATTGGATTTTCCTTCTTTCTTTCCTACTTCTATCAATACTAAAAGAATATGCCCAGACTTGTCTAGTGGAGTATAGAAGAGACATGTGAAGTATAACAGAGTTGCTCTAGTCATCTCAGGTGGGGGCAGCATAGATAAGAAAATAAGCTAGCAGATTCTCTGGACAAATAAATGACCCTAAACAAGAATAACAAATCATCAACTGAGTGAGATAGTAACTGGATATTGCATGTTTTTACTTTACCTAAAGTTATTTAAATTTTAGTATATTTTTTATGAAACATTAATAGAAATGAGTTCATTTTAAAAACAGATTTTTTATTGTAATGTTTGTTTAAGATTGTTAACAATCTGCATCAATTCTAGTTGATACTCTTAAAAATAAATAACTAGATTTAAAATAAAAAACAATCTCTGTTGAGCTTTCTTCATTTCTATTTAGTATGAACACTTCCATATAAAATAGAACTGCAACATACACTTGATAATAGCAACAGCTGCTTACTGATGAGTTTTGAATCCTGAGATATTTTGATGGTTAACCCCCACTGGGAACTTTGTTAGTGTCAGTACCTATTAATAATTGCTGACAAATTATCAACAGCCCAGGAGCAAGGTTTCTGTTGATGATTTGCGGGGAAAAAAATATGGCAACTTTGACATTGTCTTAATTTTCTTGTTGGAGATATTTCATTTTGATATGAAAAAAGACAAAGTAAATTTCAAAAAGTTTGTGTGATGTTGGTAGAGAGTATATAAAGAGTTTCTCTCAATGTGTTTTGGTTGTTGTTGTTTCAATACGATTTTCTGAAATGGAGAAAGTGCATCTGAAATAGCACTGGTTGAACACAAGTATACCAATAAGGTAGAAAATTCCATTAGCAGAACAGGTTTTTAAGGACTTAAAAATGGCATTTTCGAGTGTGTTTTCATTTACAGCATTATCATCTTCAGTTTTCTTTATAAAGGTAGAAGTTCCTAATGTAACAACCTGGGTAATCGGATAGAAGACAGGGTAGAGATTAAATAGTGAGATTTTTTTCCCTCTACTTTTATTTTCCTCAAAAAAAAAAAAAAAACATTAGCCATAACAGCACATAGCCAAAATAGTAAATCATTTTAGAAACAATTTTCTCTTCAGAATGCAAATTTCCGATAAAAATCACAGAGTAGACTTCTGTGTAGACATAGTGCATCTTCATTTTCTTAGGAAGTGTGAGTACAACTCAAATTTCATTCTCTTAAGAAAATTACATACTAGGGCAATTTTTGAATAGTAAAAATAGAGGCTGAATTCTACCTCCACTTGCGATATGAAAAGTTGCTATTGACTGTCACCCTCATCCTAACAAAGAAAACAGTCTCCTCTCAAAAATACATTCATAGATAGAACCTTGACTTCTATAGTATCAGTGAGAAACCTAATAACAGAAACACAAATTTAGGAAAATAGGAGGAATTGTTCATATTGATTAGAAGCTCAATTAATCAGATAATACAATAATCATAAACGTATATGCCCTCATAGCAGAATTGTAAAGTTCATGTGAAGAAAAGAGAATTGACAGGAGAAAGAGACAAATCAATGTTTATAACTACAGATGTAAACACCTCTCTTTCTCTCAGTAATATTTAAAACACATAGAAAATACTATAAGAAATTTTCAATACCATCAATCTGTTTGACCTAATTAATATTTATACAACACTCTACCCAGCATACATTTGAAATGTATGGAACATTTGCTGTATATTGAAGAATAAACCTAGTCTCAATATATATCAAAAGATTGGAATCAAAGAGCATATATTCTGATCACATAAGAAATTAGTAAAAAAAAACAATAAGGCATACACAGTTTTTAAAATTAGGGAGTTAAACTAAATAACTATAAATAGACAAGGTGTTAAAGGATAAATTACAAAAAATAGAAAATATTATTATTAGAAAAATTACAAGAAATTACAAAAATTACAAGAAGATATAGAAAATATTTTGAATTCAATGATAAACCATAGCCTACCAAAACCTGTGAGTTGAAAATAGAACAGTTTTTTGAGTGAAATTAACAGCTTTTTTTTACATTATAGAAAATGAAAGGTCTAAAAGTAATTATTTATGCTTCCAACTCTAGAGTAATAAAATAAACCCAAATAACTAGAAGAAAAGAAAAATAACATGTCATTGAAATAAAATAAAAACAGAGAAAAATTGTAAAGTCAAAATCTGTTCCTTAAAATGATTAATAAAATTGAAGCTTTAGTAAAACTGATCCTAAAAAAGTAGACAAAACACCGAGTTACATATGCTAATTTTAAAAAACAGTACTGATCATACAAAGAATAAAGAACATTTGTGGGGCAATATGAATGACTAATATTTATGGGAAACTATTTGTTAAAGCTGATACTAAAAGAAACAAAAGTAAAAGTCTAAATAGTCTCTTATTTATTGGTTTTATATATATAATTAGGAATTTAAAATAATTCTTACCACAAAGAAAATGCCAGGTCAATGTGGATTCATTGGCAATGTTCATTAAAAATGTCAGGAAAAATAATACCAAAATCACACAAGTCTTTCAAAAAATGAAGGATGAAATATTTAACCTGTTTTATTATGCATATATAATCTTGATACTAAAAGGTAAGGTATTTAAAGGCAAAAAATATCTTAAAAATCTTTAAAAAAAATAGACAGACACAACTTAGTTAGTGGACAACAGCAACAACTGGTGGCTCAGTGGCAAATAATCCACCTGCCAATGCAGGAGACACAGGTTGAGTCCTTGGTCTGGGAAGATCCCACATGCCACAGAGGAACTAAGCCCATTTGTGGTTGCTTAGTCAATCAGTCATGTCCAACTCGTTGCAAACGCATGGACTGTAGCATGCTAGGTTTCCCTGTCCTTCATTATCTCCTGGAGTTTGCTCAAACTCATGTCTCTTGAGCTGATGATGCCATCCAACCATCTCATTCTTTGTCACCCCCTTCTCCTCCTGCCTTGATTTTTTTCCAATTGATTGGCTCTTTGCATCAGGTGGCCAAAGTATTGGAGCTTCAGCTTCAGCATCAGTCCTTCCAATGAATATTCAGGATTGATTTCCTTTAGAATTGACTTGTTTGATCTCCTTCCAGTTTAAGGGATTCTCAAGAGTCTTTTCCCATATCTCACTTCAGAAGCATCAATTCTTCAGAGCTCAGTGTCTTTATAGTCCAAATATCACCTCCATACATGATTGCTGGGGAAACTGTAGCCTTGACTATACAGACATTTTTGGCAAAGTAACATTTCTGTTTATTTGCTATCTAGGTTGTACAACTTTTCTCCTCAGGAGCAGCTGTCTTTTAATTTCATGGCTGCAGTCACCATCCACAATGATTTTGGAGCCCAAGAAATTAAAGTCTACCACTGTTTCCATTGTTTCCCTATCTATTTGCCATGAAGTGGTAGGACTGGATACCATTATCTTTGTTTTTTGAATGTTGAGTTTTAAGCTGGCTTTTTCACTCTCCTCTTTCTTCTTCATCAAGAAGCTCTTTAGTTCTTCTTCCATAGTTCCTTTAGTTCCTTTCTTCCATAAGGGTGGTGTCATCTGAAATTCTGAGGTTATTGATATTTCTCCCTGCAATCTTGATTTCAGCTCTTGCTTCATCCAACCCGGCATTTTGCATGATGTATTTTGCATAGATGTTAAATAAGCAGGGTGACAACATATAGCTTTTATGTACTCTTTCCCCAATTTTGAATTAGTCCTTTGTTCCATGTCTGGTTCTAGCTGTTCCTTCTTGATCTGCATACAGATTTCTCAGGAGGCAGGTAAAGTGGTTTGGCATTTCCTTCTCTTGAAGAGTTTTCCATTTTGATGTGATCCACAAAGGCTTTCATGTAGTCATTGAAGCAGAAGGAGATCTTCTGCTTCTAAGCAAATGCACCACAACAATTCAGTCTGTGTTCAAAGCCTTGGAGCCACAACTAGTAAGCCCATGTGCTGCAACTACTGAAGCCAGAGTGCCCTAGATTCCATGTTCTACAGAGAAGCTACTGCAATGAGAATCTTGTGCACTGCAACCAAGGAGTAGTTGGTTCTACTCTGCAACTAAAGGAAAGCCCGCAAAGCAACAAAGACCCAACAAAGCCAAAAGAAAATTATAAAAATAAATAAATATATTTAGCAATGTTGCTAGATACAAGGTTATTATGCAAAAAAATAAATTTCTAGCAATGAATCGATGAAATTAAGAAAAACAAAACTATTTACAGTAGCAAGAATCAGTGCAAGTTACCTAATATAATAACAAATGCTTAAGAAACTTCCACCAAAATTACAAAACACTGTTGAGGCAAATTAGAGAAGGTATAAAATAACTGGAGAGATACACTGTCATCATTAAAACTGAAAAACTCAGTACTGTTAAGGTATATTTTCTCCCCAAGATGTTTTTTTTTTGAGAAATTGATATGCTGATTCTAGAACATATATGAAAAGAAAACAGATGTATATTAGCCAAAATAAACTTGAAAAAGAAAAATAACTTTGTAGGATTTTATTACCTGACTTTGAGACTAAAATAAAGTTATAATACTTAGTATTGATAGAAGCATGGAAAGATACATTAGGAGAACAAAAGAGAGATGTGTGCATTTATAAATAATAGAATATGTATCAAATCAATCCAAAGGGGAAGGAATGTATTTTCAACCCAGGGTGCTGGAACAGCTGGATATATATGTCAAAAATTTTAAGTACCCTATATACCTTTTATATCAACCTCTATATCACAAAAAAATACTTAAGAGGAATTATAGATTTAAATATAAATATTATTGCCATTAAGTTCTTAGAAGGACAAAGATAATTTTCATGAATTACATTAAGGTGAATTTATTGGAAAGAATATAAGAAAATAATAATATTAAAGATAAAATGATAATTATATCATAAAGATAAATATTTCTTCTCATCAAAAGAGAAAATCAGTGGAGGGGAGAAACACTGTAACAAAGTATGTAAAGGACTTCTATACATCAACAGTAAAAATAAGAAAACAAGACAATGAAAAATAGCAAAGCACTTGAAAAAATCCTTTAAAAAGGGATACATATACACCTTTTATATATGTGGCAAAAGTACATGTGAAAAAAGTACATGTGAATAGGCACAAGGTCAACATCAATCCACCTATAGTAACCCTTCTCAAAGGAGACAGAGAATAAACACTAAAACCTATCCTTCTTTCTCACCCTAAATATAAGGCATTATTTCCATTATCCAATTACAGCCATAAACCTGGGGTCAAGGTAACCCATTGATATTCCATTAATGGGAATGGGGATTATTGAGGCACAGAGCAGGGTGGATATGAATGAAGTTTGGATCTGAAGGGAGAAAGGAAGAGCAACTAGCACAAATCTCTGATAGCATCATTTTCTCCCCAAAAGAAAAATGAACAAATATATTGAGGGCAATAGAAGAAAGGAGGGCAGTGCGATAGATAACTGCCTCCAAATATAATGTCTTTTCATTTTTTTTCCTGAGGCTGTTTAAGTGAAAATATTTCTTCTGCATCTGCTAGTTCAATATCTTTGTCAAGGATTTGGGGAAGATTTAAATTTTTTAATTTCAATTATTACCTTACTTTCAATCTAGCGAATTAGCCTGCCAATTTCATGGATGCTGGCCAAAGACATAAAACTATGGAGCTAGAAATAAAGGAGATTTTGTTACTCAAATCATAAAAATGGCCAGAAAATCTGCAGCTGTGCTTGTTTCCTAAACCCCAGTTCTCAAGAGTATCACAAACACAATAGAGTGTGTTATAGAGGAACTCTGATGTTAGGATATCCTGATCTTTTACAAGCTGTTAGCCTACAGAACCTTTGCCCCAAAGGAGAACATTATCTTTAGTAAACAGGAAAATAAACAAACTTATCCTTACTTCAGACATAAACATTATCTATATCTTCCAAGGCTTTTAGATATACAGAGAGCATTAGAAAAACCATTCAGAAAAAAGACAGTTGGTGTCTCTAGTTGCAAAATGGACAGAAACTTGAGAGACACAGCATTTTTCCTAGAACTCCATCTCCAATCCGTCACAAACAAGCAAACAAAAATCTTCTTGAATTAAAAAAGTCACACACACACACAATCTGTGCTGTCTCTGTGCCTGCGTGTGTGCTAAGTCGCTTCTGTCTTGTCCAGCTCTGTTGCTACCCCATGTACTGCAGCTCACTAGGCTCCTCTGTCCATGGGATTCTCCAGGCAAGCAGAGTGGAGCAGGTTGCTATTTCCTCTCCCAGGGGATATTCTCAAAAGTACAAACATTCCTTGAGTTTTTCTATTCAAGACTCATTCTGAGGATAATTGGCAAATATTCAGTACTTTGTTCATAACCAAAGGATTTTATTGACCAGTTTGAAATCCAGTCTTAATGCACATTGTTTTTGTGCACATTTTAAAATTTTGTGATGAGATATATGAAACAATCTAAATAGGCTCTCCATGCATTCTCCATGGTAATGTCACAAGCAGGGTTATTATGTCATATCCAGGGATATTGACAGGTTACAACAGATGTGGCTCAACATTTTTCTCTATTTAAAATGTTGACAGTGGCCACTGGTATATTGGAGGAGTATAATGTTTTCATAAATTAACTCCTAAAACATGCAAAATTTGTCAATTTCTTTCAAGGTGACCACTCATTATGATCCTCTAAGGTCCCAAGGAAAGCTAGATATAAACTTCATCTGTGACTAGCATAAAGCACAGAATTCTTTGACATCTGTGCCAGCTCTTCCTCCATTTGAACTACATTTAGCTTCTGAACTGATGAAAAATGTTGTTTTTAAATAAAATGGTGACTTGATGTTTAACTATTTTATAAACTAAAATATTTTTCTTATTCTATATATTGAGGTGACAATACAAATTGAATTTAGAACAATGAAATTTTGAAAAGTAGACCTCATTAAGTTAGAGCCTAGTATTAATAGTTCATACTGGGCAGGCAATTTCTGAAACGTAAATGTGTTAGTTCTAAGCATGGGGCTGACCCAGTGGCTTAGCGGTAAAGAATCTGCCTGCAATACAGCAGCCGAAGGAGACACGATTTGATCCATGGGTCTGGAAGATCCCCTGGAGGAGGGCATGGCAACCCACACCAGTATTCTTGCCTGGAGAACACCATGGACAGAGGAGCCTGGTGGGCTACAGTCCAGAGGTTGCAAAGAGTCGGACAGGACTGAAGTAACTTAGCAAGCATGCGAGTTTTTCTCATGCTTTAGGGTAGTTGAGTTTTCAGAATGCCTGTCCATATTTGACATTGTCTATAATTTCCTTGCAGGTGTTGCAGCAGTTTAAGACTTTAACTTAGATAGATAGAAAATAATTAATTTTATATGGGTTTAATTGCATAATATATTGGGCAAAATTTGATTTTTAAATTTTGCTTGTTTTTATTTCTAATATTTCAATATCAATGCATAAGTAGAATCCTTATATTGGAAAAAAGTGTCAACATATTTCTGAGTTAAGTCATTTTTGTCCATGTACTCTCAATAAGAAAATCTATCATGATTTGGGAAAGATAATATTCTGATTATTTGTGCAATTAATTGGGAAGATAAGCATTGGAACACAGAGAATACATGCTTAGAAAGTGTGGCTCTAGCCTGGACACTGAAGGATGTTCATGCTATGTCAGATATCTGAAAACAGAAAGGCTTTTCAATGCTGTGAAGCAAGGGCATATTGTGATTTGAAGGATAAATAATGTCAAACAGGTCAATCTGCTCTAAATGTTATCTTTCAATTAAATGTCAGGGCAATTCCATGGAAAGTAGATATTGTGTAACAGAACTTAACAGTACTATTCATGCAATACTAAGTTTGACATAAGGAAAATAATAAAATACTACTTCAAGGGCAAGAAATACAGAGATAAACTTTTAAAAAGTCTCAGACTTGACGAAAGTGTTCTTGAAAATGTATTGTTGAGTTATAAATGAGTTCCAAAGCTATGGGAGCTTGGGATTTTTAAAATCAAGAAAGGAAAATAATCATTATTATTTCTTTATTCTAGCTTTTCCCTTGCATTGCATAACTTTTCATTCCACTGCAAATTTCAACCTCTGGAACCATAGTTATTTATAGTGCACAGTGAGAGTATGTCTCATCAATTTCCATAACTTTATTTACCCAAGTAATGTACGCCATGTATATTTTCTGTCTATTCTTTTTTACATTCCTCTTTACTCTATTCCATAATTTGCTGTCGTGTTTTCCATATGACTCAGGCACCAAGGTTTCAAAGTGGTCGTGGATTACATGGAATTTTTAAGGCCCTAAGATTGCCCTGAGTTTTATTTATAAGTATATATAGAAGGCCTCCCTTTTCCCCAGTCACTTGTGTTTTCCATGTTTACATGGACAATGAAAGAGTAGAATTATCCTAATACTACAGTATTCCAAAGAAACTTGTAATGAAAACTGTAGTTTCCATTGTGCAATCATTTATATGCATCACTAATTTCCCTTGCATTCACTCTTTCATTCTCTTTTCTTTTTCAAATCAACTATTGTTTGAGAACTAAGCAGAAGTCCAAGGCAAGGAAGCTTACCTAGGCTGCCTTTATTGTTTTCAGTCCCTAAATCTTGTCTGACTCTTTGTGACTCGCATGAACTGCAGCACCCCAGGCTTCCCTGTCCTTCACTATCTCCTTAAGTTTGCTCAAACTCATGTCCATAGAGTCAGTGATACTATCCAACCATCTCATCCTCTGTTGTCCTCTCCTCCCCCTGCCCTCAATCTTTCCCAGCATTAGGGTCTTTTCCTTTGAGTCAGCTCTTTACATCAGGTGGCCAAAGTATTGGAGCTTCTGGTTCAACATCACTCCTTCCAATGAATATGCAGGGTTCATTTCCTTTAGGGTTGACTGGTCTTTTCCAAACCTACATTCCCCTTTTTCCCATGAAATTAATTCCTGATTTCATTTTCCAATTTGTTGAAACCACTTAATAAATTGCTTTTCTCAGGATTACATTTCATTGTTAACAAACAGCGTATGATGCTGACTGGGAAAGAAATTGGAAACAGAGATAGCTAATAAATGATATAAAATCCAAGGTCTGTATTATATACAGCAATTATAAAATTGTCCTTTATAAACAGTAATTTCAATATGTTGCAAATATTATAGATGAGATAGGAATTTTAAATCATTTTGTGAACAATTAGAAACAAAATATAAAGGTTGAAAGTATCAAGGATGATTCTTCAGAGGAAATAGCATTAAAGGAAATAGCATTCTATGTAGTACTCAAAATAGAATCTCTATTTTGAAAGAGGGAAATTAAGCATAAAAGAATATGGAAATAAGTTAGATTATGGAAAAAATTCAGTAAGAATACCTAGGACTTTTTTTTTTTTTAAAAGCCCTAATTTCTCATTAATTATTCGAGGAAAAAAAGGATTCCAAATAGTCTTCCTTTCTTAGGAGGTCAAGGAAAATAGTATTTGCCTCTAGGAAAATAACTGGTCTTTACAATAATTGTAAATTTGATTGTTATGTTGATGTATGATGCTAAGATAATTTAAATGGTCTCATAATATATAATTTACAGATTAAGACAAAAATATAATTTGTAAATATTTCCTCATTAAATTTAACATTTTTAGATGTTTTTAATTTGTTCTTTAATAATATATATAATTTTTAAGCATAAATTACAGAGGTGACCAGTACTCAATTATTTCCCCCTTATCATAATGCCCATTAACCAAATTTAATTAGCTGGCTGATTTGAAGCATATATATTTAAAAGACCTTTTCTCAAATCTTTCCCCTTCAAAGTTTCTCAAATCTTTCCCCTTCTTACATGTTTGTGCTATTACAGGTTTTTTGTTTGATAAACAGTATCCTCTTCAAGAAATTGCATGCTATAGTATAAATATGTATCCTGTTGATTTTCAAAGTATCACATCTTGACATTCATAAGTAAGCTGAAAGATAATTCTGTGTGTGTGTGCACTGTTCTCAGTTGTATCGGATTCTGTGATTCCATGGACTGTAGCACACCACCAGGCTCCTCTGTCCATGGAAATCTCCAGGCAAGAATATGAGAGTGAGTTGCCATTTCCTTCTCCAGGAGATCGTCCTGATCCAGTGATCAAATCCATGTCTTCTGTGGCTCTTGCATTGGCAAGCGGATTCTTTGCCACTGAGCCACCTGGGAAGCCCAAAGATAATACTATGACTCAATATTTGCAGTACTTTTCAGCTGCACAATAACGTATAGATTATTTATGATAATCATGGACATGCTTTGTAGACAGATGAACCACCTCAGGTTCCAAATTGATAAATCATTTAAAATGAGTAACCTAAAATGCATCTTTGCTTATCAACTGCTTTCTTAAAATATATTTCATGTACAATTATGTTTAATAGGAAAGCAATTATACACCTAATTTCTTCAGTTAAAAAGAAATCAAGTATCGGAATCTTTAAATCAACTTCAATACATTACCATAGTTGTACTGAATTTGTCCAGTTAATAATAAAATATAATAAAGAAAAATTCATGTTCTAATTTTGATGTTTTGTTAGTTGAGGTCAGAATATACATTTCCCACCACTCCATGGTTCTACATATGTTTGCAGTTCTACATATGTTTATAAGAAATTTTTTCTTGGTTTATAGAGGAATGAGCAAATGAAGAATTCTACTTAGTATCATGTCTTAATTACGGTTCACCCAGCCTTGTATATATATTTTTTCCATTGTAATGAACATTTTACTTCAGCAAAAGTAAAAAAAGTGTTTGTAATTCTCTTCAAAATGTTTTCCTGAGCTTTATATTTAATGTTATGTGGAATGGAATGTCTGTACATTGAAGGCCCTTTTACTGTTGAAATTATGATTGGATATTAATACTACCAATCTATTCTGCCTTATAAATTGACTAAAAGAAACAGAACTCCTCCATGCTTTGAGGTAGATTGCCTGTAATGAGAATAACAAACCAGATACCCATCCATAAAAATAGAGAGGAATTCATATCTGTAAAGTCATATGAAAAATGGTACACAGATTTCACAAGGTTTGAATATTGTATAATATTATTTTGCACAGAGAAAAGTGAGAAAACAATTTCTTCTTTTTTTTGACTGGTCTCTAAGTCTCTGGGTATCTTAAAATTTTGCCCCATTGGTTATTACAAAAATAATAAAAAATCATCTTTGAAAGGGAATTCACCCCTGACACTCAGAAACACCTAAAATGTTTGCTCTGGAAAAGATCCTGGGTCATATGTGACAGATATAATATGAGAAGCTGAAAATACATAGAGAAAGGCCCCAGCTTTTTCCATCCTCTAGATTCTATAATCTTCTGATTCTTTAGGTACTAAACATTCTATTATATGACTGAACACATCCTTTCAGCTATGTTACTTTAACTACCATTGTATGGGAGTCTTAGATTAAAAGCTTTTAAACCCTGTATAGTTTCATTCACTTTATCAGGGTGCAGGGATACAAGTCAGTATATCTTGAGGAGCAGAAATTTTGAAATTGAATGTCAGCAGTTTTCTCCTGTGTGTTGCTATTATATGTCCTAATATATTATTATAAATATTTAAAAAGGAGTGTTTCAAAAATAATTAATGTGTTTTATATAAGCACATGAGAGACACTAAAATTTTAGCTCTCATTTTATTTTCCTTGACTCTGAAGATTTTCTATCTAATATTTATATGTTTATATATTTATATGACATTCTTTGAAAATATATGTAAACCAACTTCATTTTCTGTTTTATGCCTTGTTTCTCTGTTTTTTGTTTCTATAACTAGTTATATTTTCTGTTATTCTTCATTATATTACCTTGGTGAAAAATAAACACCTTAATTTATATTGAACTTAGGAGAAAAACTAGATTCCAACAAAAGATATGTTTCTCTATTTATAAATGTATGTGTGTAGGAGAAGAGATATCAGTAGTGTGTGCCTGTGTGTGTGTGAAAATATAGGGATGATTCTAGGGCTTCTACTTTCCAACCACAGGAAACTAGGTGGTTCATTTAGAATAGGACGTCATATACTGAAAGTTGTTCTCCAGAATACAACTTCTACAGGATATCAATATGTTTTGCTGGTAAAAGAGAGATTTATTGATCACAAAACAATGGGAAAGATTTTTTTTTTAATATACAAGTTTCTTTATTGCAAGACTTCTCAAAGGTGTCAGTTGAATTATGACTCAGTAGAATCTAATCTAAGATATAACTAAAAAAACAAAAAAAATCCAAAGCTTTTTTGACTATGGAGTATGTTTCCACAGATCTCCTCTTAAGGTTGATCTACTAAGGGATGAACCTTGAAAAATGAGAAATTTGAGGATCAGAGAGCTTAATCATCTTAAAATTGATAATATCTGAGATTCTAACTCAGAGTTCTGAATTGACACGTACGGTCCATCAGCCAGATCAATATGACTTAGCCAAAATTTTAGAACATCAGGAAATAGTTCATGAGACACCATGTATCAAAGAAGAGTTTGCATTTTTTGTCATTGGAATAAAAATATAAAGAATAAAAATAAAAATATAAAAATCTTAATAAAAAGGATGGCTTCTGTGTTTCCAGTGCTGAGAGAAAAACAATTATACATCTTACAAAATAATAATAAAGTACATATTTTGAACTCTGTAGGTATAAAAATGTAAGGTCAAAATGGTAAGAATTTGATTGCAGTGTTCAGTTCAGTTCAATCACTCAGGAGACTTTGTCTCAGTGTTTCTTTGTCACCCTTTGGACTGCAGCATGCCAGGCTTCCCTGTCCATCACCGTCTCCCAGAGCTTGCTCAAACTCATGTCCATTGAGTCAGTGATGACATCAACCCATCTAATCCTCTCGTGCCCCTATCCTCCTGCCTTCAATTTTTCTCAGTATCAGGGTCTTTTCAAATGAGTCAGTTCTTCACACCAGGTGGCTAAAGTATTGGAGTATCAGCTTCAGCATCAGTCCTTCCAATGAATATTCAAGGCTGATTTCCTTCAGAATTGACCAGCTTGATCTCCTTTCAGTGCAAGAGACTCTCAAGAGTCTTCTCTAACATCACAGTTCAAAAGTGTCAATTCTTCAGCACTCAGCTTTCTTTATGGTCCAACTCTCACATTTATACATGACTACTGGAAAAACCAAAGCTTTGACTAGACAGACCTTTGTCAGCAAAGTAATGTCTCTGCTTTTTAATATCCTGCCTAGATTGATCATAGCTTTTCTTCCAAGAAGCAAGCTTCTTTTAATTTCATGGCTACAGTCAACATCTGCAGTGATTTTGGAGCCCAGAAAATAAATTCTCTCACTGTTTCCATTGTTTCCCCATCTACTGGCTTTGAAGTAATGGGGACGGATGCCATGATTTTCGTTTCTTGAATGTTGAGTTTTAAGCCAGCTTTTTCACTCTCCTCTTTCACTTTCATCAAGAGGCTCTTTAATTCCTCTTCACTTTCTGCCATAAAGGTGGTGTAATCTGCATATCTGAGGTTATTTATATTTTTCCCAGCAATCTTGATTCCAGGTTGTGCTTCATGCAGCCTGGCATTTTGCATGATGTACTCTGCATACAAGTTAAATAAGCAGGGTGACAATATATCACCTTGATGCACTCCTTTTCCAATTTGGAAACAGTGCATTGCCATGTCTGGTTCCAACTTTTGTTTCTTGACCTGCATATAGACTTTTCAGGAGGCAAGTCAGGTAATCTTGTATTCCCATCTCTTTAAGAATTTTCCACAGTTTGTTGTGATTCACACACTCAAAGGCTTTGCCGTAGTCAATGAAGCAGAAGTAGATGTTTTTCTGGAATTCTCTTGCTTTTTCTCTGATCCAACGGTTGTTGTAATTTGATCTCTGGTTCTTCTGCCTTTTCTAAATCCAGCTGAACAGCTGGAATTCTCAGTTCGTGTACTGTTGAAGACTAGCTTGGGGAATTTTGAGCATTACTTTGCTAGTGTGTGAGATGAGTACAATTGTGCAGTACAGACATAACTTTTAAAGGTAGTAAAATATTGTGAGGTCACTTTCATGTATATTAATTTGTTTTATTTAGCCTACAATGGAGAATTATGAATGTGATATTTTGTATATGATTTTCCATCTTTAAATGCATAGTCTTCAATACCTTTTTTGTATGTCTTTTAAAACAACATGTCTTAGAACTTCAATATATTCTTCCTAGTTAATAAAATGCAAATCTTGGAAAGGAACAGGTTTTAGCACTCCAGTAGCAGAGCAGTAAAAAACATCAGAGTCTTAGTGAATATTCTCATTTTATATTTTAAAGACATTCATCTATGTTATGAGTTTTTAAATGGCCAATCATTTTTATGCATAGTGTCACAATATTTTTCATCCAGGAAATATATATAACTTTCCTTGACTATTTAAATACCTCCTGAGCAGTTCATAAATGTATTTCAAGAAAAATTATAATTTTATTTCAATATGTATTAGGCTGTCATTCATTGTTCCAGAAAAGGAGTTATGTTCCCTCTTACTCTATAGAAAGTACATAGACATTCATCTTAACTTATAAAGGCAGTTAGGATAAATTAAATATCTCTAAATTCACTTAGTCTACAAAACCAGACAGGAGCTTTCTAAAAGTTGTGTCTAAGGAACTAAAAGAATATTGATAGAGAAAAACTGTATTTACTAACCTGATGTTTGGACAATATTAGTACAGGGTAATTTTAGTTTTTTTCAAGTGTAATTTTTCTTGCATAAACAAATGTCTAATATTATAATAGCAGCACTTCAAATAGCACTTAAAATCTACCTTTAGGTGGAAGAGCAGAATATGCATGGAGTCCAGCATACAGTGGAAAGAGGATGACAGTCATACCTCTGGGACCCAGATTCACAGTATCTAAGGATGAACTTAATCAGAACATAATAGAATACTCCCCTCTCACACGCCACTTGCACAATAAGAAAACTCAGGTAAAACTAACCATGAAAGACACCAAGGAGAACCACAAGAAATAAATACTATGTGGTGAGAAACTGCATAGTAGGAGGGATCAGAGACAAACTAAGAGCAGAAATTGAGAAACTCTGACAAACTAACCCACATTCTAAAAGATAAGATCTTAATTCTTAAGAATTTCATGTTTAAGGTACACTGTAGATAAGTTACAAATAAAATCCAATTTCTGACTCTATTAATATACACAGTACAGGCCTTGCAGAAAAGAGGAATAAAAGTTTCTATTCTCCAAAATATTAAGTTTGATTTTAAATAAAAATATATGCCATACAAGACACATTTCGTGTCTTCAAGGTAAACACAATCTGAAGATGGAAATCAGGCTCAGATATGATACAGATATTGGTACTATCAGAGGGGGAATTTTAATATATTTGATTAAAATATTAAAGGCTCTAATAGAAAAGTTAAACAACATGCAGATCACATAGGTAATATAAGCAGAAATGTTAAAAATGTAACTAAGAATCAAATAGAGAAACTAAAAATCAAAGGAAGAGATCAAAATGAAGAATGTCCTTAATGGCTTGTCATTAGACTCAACACAATTGAACAAATAATTAGTGAACCTGAAGAAAGATGAGGATAAATTAATCATATTGAAATACAAAGAGAAAGAAAAGAGTCCAAGAGTTGTCAGTATCAGATGTATAGAACAGTCTTTTGGACTCTGTGGGAGAGAGAAAGGGTGGGATGATTTGGGAGAATGGCACTGAACATGTATATCATATAAGAAATGAATCATCAGTCCAGGTTCGATGCAGGATACAGGATGCTTGGGGCTGGTGCACTGGGATGACCCAGAGGGATGGTACGGGGAAAGAGGTGGGAGGGGGCTTCAGGATCATGAACACGTGTATACCTGTGACAGATTCATGTTGATGTATGGCAAAACCAACACAATATTGTAAAGTAATTAGCCTCCAATTAAAATAATTAAATTTAAATTTAAAAAGACATATCATTGGAATCTAAGGAGATGAAAAAAGAATGAGAATTATTTGAAATTATGTCTGATTTTTTTTCTAAAATCAGTAATAGACACTAAAATAGAGTTGACAGGAGCATAGAAAACAATGAACACTGTAAAACCAAAAAGACTATACACAGGCACATCATATTCAAATGCTGAAAACCAAAAACAAAGATGAAGTCTTGAAGACAGCCAGATTAAACAAAACATATTACCTATAGTAAAAGGGTAAGAATTACAGCAGACTTCTCATGAAAACTTTGCAAGCAAGAAGATTAAGGAGATAGTTTTTCAAAGTCCTAGAAGAAGAACAGTGAAACATATTTTTAGGGAAGTATACCCATGTAAATATTCTATAAAATGAAGGAGAAATAAAGAATTTTTCAGAACAACTAACATAGGGAAGATTCTGCTATCAGACCCATTCTAAAAGTAATATTAAAGGAAGATCTTTAGTTAGAAGAAATATAATATAATGCAGAAACTTACATCAAAAAACAAAAGAGAAAATTTTGGATATAGTATACATTTCCTTCTTTGTTTCTTTCTTTTTCAATTGCTCTGCAAAACTGCTTGAATCAAAAACAGCAACAATTATTTTGTCCTCAGAACAGATTTAAAGCTAAAAACAAATGATCAGACATTGAAACTATTTTTAAGCTATGAATTAGGTTTTACTAGGTGACTAGAGAAAATTACATAAAGTACTTCTGAACAAATAGGGCAAGATGCAAAAAGATGTAGTTACTTGTATCTCAGAATTTCTAACAACCAATATGTGAGTTAAATGAAATAATAGCTGCAGTTTATTTGCTCTCTATAGTTACAAAGAATTATATATTTGACCTCTGGAAGATAAGCAGAAAAAATAAAGTTAAAAATGTTTATAATTGTTTCAGTAATGAGGTACCATTTCATTAATTTTTAAAACATTTCAAAAAGTATATATAAGTATACATCATTTTACATAAATGCCTAAAAGTTATTATATCATATGTATTTTAGGGTCACCTTTACTACCTCATTTCTTGTTTCTACTCAATCTTTCTATCCTTGTCACTTTTCCACCACTAATTAACTGTATTTCCAACTTATTTTATACTTTCCCATGGTTTTCTCCATGCCTATATAATCGTAGAGACATAAAGCACATCAGTTCACTTCAGTTCAGTCCAGTCGCTCAGTCGTGTCTGACTCTTTGCGACCCCATGAATCACAGCACACCAGGCCTCCCTGTCCATCACCAACTCCCGGAGTTCACTCAGACTCACGTCCATCGAGTTAGTGATGCCATCCAGCCATCTCATCCTCTGTCGTCCCCTTCTCCTCCTGCCCCCAATCCCTCCCAGGATCAGAGGCTTTTCCAATGAGTCAACTCTTTGCAAGAGGTGGCCAAAGTACTGGAGTTTCAGCTTCAGCATCATTCCCTCCAAAGAAATCCCAGGGCTGATTTCAGAATGGACTGGTTGGATCTCCTTGTAGTCCAAAACAGTAATAACAAACACTATGCTAACTGCACACAATTCTAAGTGTTTTTAAAATATCATCTCACCTAATATTTAGAATAACTGTATCAGTCAGGCTTCCCTGTAGCTCAAACAGTAAAGAATTTGCCTGCAATGCAGGAGACCCGGGGGTTAATCCCTGGGTCAGGAAGATCCTTTGGAGAAGGGAATGGCAATCCACTCCAGTTCAGCTTTCTTGCCTGGAGAAGCCCATGGACTGAGAAGTCTGGCGGGCTATAGTATATGGATTTGCAAAGTTGGAAATGACTGAGCGACTAACATGTTACTTCACTTTGCTTATCAGTCAGGCAGTTACTATCATCTCTGTTTTTCAGATCGGAAAATTGAGATACAGAAAGGTGAATCAGCCTGCAACAGCATACAGCTTTTAAATTGCATATTTATAATTCAAATTTAGGTCATCTGTATCCAGCGTCCATGTTCTTTTTTCTGTTAATTTTTATTGGAATATAGTTGCTTTACAATGCTGTTAGTTTTTTTTACTGTACAACAAAGTGAATCAGCTATACATAAACATATACCCCCTCTTTCCTTCCCATTTAAGTCACCACAGAGCACTGAGCAGAATTCCCTGTGCCGTGAAGTAGGTTCTCATTAATTATCTATTTTATGTATAGTATCAGCAGTGTACAGGCATCTACGGTCTTAACTGCCATGTATCTTGCCTTTCACTAGCTCTTACCTAGAGGAAACAAAATATTCAGTCTCCTACATTTGCATATATGATATCATTTGAATCATGTGATATTACTTCTCAGATGATAATGTGGAAGAAATAACTAGAGAAATCCTTTAATTAAATTGTACATTATGTTAGGTTAATTAAATACACCTTAAGACAGAAAGGAGGTATTATTTTAGTAGAAGAAGGGGAAATTGCTAATGAGCTAAATACAATATTTATGAAGTTTTTATTAAACTGTCTTATTTAATTGTCTTCACTGACGACTAATTTTGTCTCTGGTAAATTGCACTCTAAATTGTTGTTATTTTTAGTAGCCCTTAAATAAGATGTTCTAATGAATGAAATTTGGCAACCAGAAAGAATAAATAAACATGTATCTCCATATATTTAAGCTGTGTTGATGAGCTTCTGAGATATAAATTCAACTCTACATTTTGAGTAAATAGCAGAGCGACATTACTCTTAATCTAAAAGCATCTACACAGATATATTGCTGTATGTGGAATGGGACCAAGAGACATTATGGTAATGTTAAAAGAACTGAATGATTTTAAATTAGATTTTTTAATCAACTATGCCACAGACTCTTAGATTTGAAGTGGTAATTAAGCAGCATTCTAGTGCACCTAGATTTTATATTTGCAAATTATTGTGATTTTATATGAAATTTCAAGAAGTTCTGGGAAGGCAATTTATTTCTTTCTAATCACACTTAAAATTTGTAATTTAAATCCAATCTCATATTCATGAGACATGTTTCTTAAAAACAACTTCCAATATTAAGACTTAGCCAAGAAATGAATATTTTAAATAAATACAAAAGATATTAAAATGCAAAATGTCATAGGTGTAAACTAGAAGGATTCATTTATTTCTTAAATTTTGGCTTGAATTTTCATTTTGTTAAAATATTATTTTTGTTTTAGTCAAAATATTTTAGATTTAGAAAATCAATGTTGATCTAAGTTACACCAAAAGAAGAAAATCAGAGAAGATAAACACACACACACTCACACACACACACACATAGGCAATGTGGAAGGGGAAGTGGAGATACTTTGCCACATTATAGAAAATAAAGCCAAATGTATTGGAAATGCCATAGTACTACCTGAGATGTTATAGATTAAAAGCCACTTAGACCTGGAATCAAATTTCTCAGAACCTCTCTGTGAAGTGTCTTATCTCATCTAACTCATTATGTCAGCAAATTGGGTTTTTCTTCTCCATAACCTTATCAGGAAATGTCTATTCCAATAAAATTCATGATTGTATTTTCTCTCAAGTTTATACTATTAGAGATTGACTGCATTCTCAATCAGCAAACCAAAATCTCTGATGAGAACTTCTGCCTGGTCAAGTTGATTAATCTATCACCTCTTACCAGAGAATGACTCATTAGCATGGTAAAATTTTAACTACAGAGCTCCTTTCTTACTAAGAATGGTGGCAGAAAATAGACATGAATTCTTTATTAACTATTAAATAGTTTTTTAACTATTTAATATATTAACTATATAACTATAGTCACCATATTAACTATATAACATATATTAACTATATTTAAATAGTTTTTTCACTGTTGTGCAGTACAGTGTGAAATATACAAGGAGTTTTGCTGTGCTAATTCACTTCATTCATGTCTGACTCTTTATGACCCTATGGACTATAGCCCACCAAGCTCCTTTGGGGGGATTCTCCAGGCAAGAATACTGAATGTGTTGCTATTTTCTTCTCCAGGGGATCTCCTGCAAGTAGGGATGGAACCTGTGTTTCTTAAGTCTCCAGCATTGGCAGGCAAGTTCTTTACCACCTGGAAAGCCCCTATAAGAAGAAACTAAGTACATGGAAATTGAATTTATTGGTCCTTAGAATAGGTAGAAGAGGAACAGTTATTTGATAGAAATTTTAAAATTTCATTAGAATTTCTTTCTGAAGAGAGGATACATTTGAAATATGGATACTACTTATAAATGAACAAGTCAAATCAGTAATAGTCACTGATGTCTGACTTATTTCAATGTATGTATAATAAGTGCTCAACAAATATTTCTTGATGAATGGAAACTTTATTAGATTTTGTTCCTCATAAACTTATGGGCTCCTATATTGTCATTCAAATAGGAAACAATTGAAGTTAAGGTGTTCTTAAAGGTATTACAAAAAGATTACCACTAATAGGGCCATAGCTTTTTTTGTCATATCCTTGTGTATATGCTTGGTCATGTCTGATTCTTTCCAACTCCATAGACTATGCCCACCAGGCTCCTCCATCCAGGGAATTTTCTAGGCAAGAATACTGCATCTCCTTCTCCAGGTGATCTTCCTGCTCCAGGGATCAAACCTGAGTCTCTTGTCTCCCACATTGGCAGGCAAATTCTTTACCACTACTGCCACCTGAGAAGCCCGATTATACCCTTGGCAAGAAATCAAATTAAATCCATGTAAATAAATACCTGCTCTGTTTAAACAGGTAAAATATGTTTTCTGATTCATATATTTATTTCCAAAGATATTGCATTACTATTATTTTATTCTATAAATTTCAGCATGAAACTGAAAATTAATTTTAAATATGGAAAAATAAATTACAGGGGTTCATTAATATGAAAAATGTTCTCAGTGAATAGAAATTCTGAGTTTTCTTAGCCTTGTTTTTGCACCGTTGTTTACTTGTTGTGTTGTCTGACTCTAGTGACACTATGGACTGTAGCCCACCAGGCTCCTCTGGCCATGAGATTTCCCAGCCAAAAATACTGAAGTGTATTGCCATTTCCCCCTCCAGGGAATCTTCCCTACCCAGAATTGAACCCAGGTCTCCTGCATTTACAGACTGATTTTTACCACTCAGCCACCAGGGAAGCTACTTCATATCTTACAGAGTTTTAATTAATACTTTAATTGACTAACTCCAAAGATTTGCATTTAAAGCTGTTTCTTTTCTAGTTGTTAATTACTCTTCTGCTAAGTAAATACATATTTCAAGTCTGCACTGCTCCAAATCTGTTAGAATATTACTGTATTTTGCTTTAAAGGGGAAAATATTTAAAACTTAATTGATATTGAGATAGAAATCTTACTGAAACAGAACTGTCTTACAGATATAGTCAAATATATACTACTTCAATTCAAATTATCTTCAAAATGGTCTTTTAATTGCAATTGAAATATAAAACATATATAAGCACATACACTCATATCTACAACCTTTTGACAATTTCATATAGGAAAACTGCATTTCAAAAAATAGGTAATATTTCTCTTAGCTATATGTAAATTATTTTTGTTTTGTTTTATTGCAAATTGCTTAAAAGAATATAGAACTTTCTGTAGCCATGCTGCTAAATCTTTTGATTATAGGATGTACCAGTTTGATTCCTGTGATTTATTTCAAATATATCACATTAGTTTCTTTTTTAATTTGCTTAAATCTCTTAAAATCTGAGGGTAATGCTTTCAGTCCTTTATTTGGACAAGTCTGTTACTTTTTATTTGTTGTTTACACAAATAATATATTATTCCAATTTGAAAATAATAACTTCTATAATATTTGTACTTGCTGTACTTAAACTTTTCAATTATACCCACTTCAATATGTATTTGTTGTTTGGTCACTAAGTCATGTCCAACTCTTTTGGGACCCCATGGACCATAGAGCACCAGGCTTCTGTATCCATTGGATTTCCCAGGCAAGAATATTGGAGTGAGTTGCCATTTCCTTCTCCAGTGGATCTTCCCAACCCAGGAATCAAACCCACATCTCCTGCATTGGCAAGTGGATTCTTTACCACTGAATTACCTGGGAAGACCCTTTTAAATTATATATGCCTTAATTTATGTATGTTGTGATTGTAATGGTTCTTTAATTTGGCTATGTAATAAAATTATTAAGGGCTTCCTCAGTGGCTCAGTGATAAAGAATCTGTCTGCCAGTGCAAGAGATGCAGGGTTGATCCCTAGCTAGAGAAAATCCCCTCAAGAAATGGCAACCCACTGCAGTATTCTTGCCTAGGAAATCCCATGGACAGAGGAGCCTAGTGGACTATAGTCCATGGGGTAACAAAAGAATAGGACTTAATTCAGCATAAGAACAGCAACAATAAGGTAATAGAATCATTGCTGAACTTTCGGAAATACTAATACCTGACTATTTTACGCATCCAGAAATTTTGTTTATTTGATTTTGCAGAGTACAGAGTTCAATCAACACTCCTTTGGTGATTCTAATATGCAGCCAAGTATGGGAAGTAACTTCAGTTTGGGGATTGCCACTGAGTAAAATGCTTATATTTAAAACATGAACCCTTAGAATTTAAACTTTTTAAAACTATTACTCTAAATTTGCAACTAATTAACATATTAAAATATACTAATTTGCATACCATAAAATTCATTATTTTAAAGTGTACAATGAAGTGATTTTTAGTGTAGTTACAAAGTTGGGCAACGATCAGCCCTATCTAATTTCAGAATAGTTTCATCAGCTCCAAAAGAAACCCCATACCTATTAGCAGGCAGTCTGCATTCCTCTATCCTATAGTAATTACAAATCCACTTTCTTTTTTTTTTTTTTTTACTTATTTTATTTTTTATTTTTTTTATCATAAATTCCTAAAATATTCATAATAAAACAAATACCATATACAGAACCAGATATAAATTGTTTAGTAACTAAATTTCTAATAAAGTACATAAAGTCTGCTATTGGAAAATCACTGTTAATTTTGAAGTTTTAAAGACATTCATTTACAGTAAAATGCTATATTATATATTTAGATTTTAGGTAGAAATTGCCTGAGTTACTTATGCATTTTATTTTATTTTTTTTATTTTTTAACTTTTAAAATCTTTAATTCTTACATGCGTTCCCAAACATGAACCCCCCTCCCACCTCCCTCCCCACAACATCTCTCTGGGTCATCCCCATGCACCAGCCCCAAGCAAGCTGCACCCTACGTCAGACATGGACTGGCGATTCAATTCTTACATGACAGTATACATGTTAGAATTCCCATTCTCCCAAATCATCCCACCCTCTCCCTCTCCCTCTGAGTCCAAAAGTCCGTTATACACATCTGTGTCCTTTTTCCTGTCTTGCATACAGGGTCGTCATTGCCATCTTCCTAAATTCCATATATATGTGTTAGTATACTGTATTGGTGTTTTTCATTCTGGCTTACTTCACTCTGTATAATCGGCTCCAGTTTCATCCATCTCATCAGAACTGATTCAAATGAATTCTTTTTAACGGCTGAGTAATACTCCATTGTGTATATGTACCACAGCTTTCTTATCCATTCATCTGCTGGTGGACATCTAGGTTGTTTCCATGTCCTGGCTATTATAAACAGTGCTGCGATGAACATTGGGGTACATGTGTCTCTTTCAATTCTGGTTTCCTCAGTGTGTATGCCCAGCAGTGGGATTGCTGGGTCATAAGGTAGTTCTATTTGCAATTTTTTAAGGAATCTCCACACTTCTCCATAGTGGCTGTACTAGTTTGCATTCCCACCAACAGTGTAGGAGGGTTCCCTTTTCTCCACACCCTCTCCAGCAAATCCACTTTCTGTCTGAGTGGATTTGTCTATTTTGGACATTTCAAATAAATTCATATAATATAAAATAATTTCCCAATTATTTGCACCTACAATTTCTTTCATCAATGTCTTATGGTTTTCCATTTAATTTATTCCTAGGTATTTTATCCTTTTTGATTATGTTATAGATGATATTTTTTTCTTTATCTCTTTTTCAGATATTTCATTGTTACTGTCAAGATATGCCCCTGAATATTAAATGTTGTTTTGTACCCTGAAAATTTACTGAATTCCTTTATTAGTTCAAACATCTTTTGTTGTTATTAGGACTTTCTAAATATAAAATTGTTTCATTTGCAAATAGTGACTGTTTCCATTCCAATTGGGATGTCATTTTAAAATTTATTTATCTTAATTGTTCTGGTTCAGACTTCCCATACTATGATGAATAAAAGTGGTAAGAGTGGACATCACAGATTTGTTCCTGATCTTAGAAGAGAGGATTAAAACCTCTCATCATTGAGCGTGATGGTAGATCTTGACTTGTCATATATGATTTTATTATATTGAAGTATGTTGCTTCTATGCCCAATTTATTTTGAGTTTTTTTTTTAAAAAATCATGAATGGATGTTGAATTTTGTCAAATGGCTTTTTACTTCATCTATTGAGATGAGCATGGGCTTTATATATTCATTTCTATTATTATGATGTATTACATTCATTGATTGTCATGTGTTGAACCATCCTTGCCACAAAGATGAGTCTCACTTGATTATGGTATATGACCCTTTCAATATGCTGTTGAAACCTTTTTTTTTTTTTTTCCAATTTTCAGCAAGAAAAGCTAGATTTTATTTTATTTTATTTTATTTATTTTTTATGTACTGAAGCAACTAACTTTTATTATTTTTTTTTAAATTTTAAAATCTTTAATTCTTACATGCGTTCCCAAACATGAACCCCCCTCCCACCTCCCTCCCCACAGCATCTCTCTGGGTCATCCCCATGCAGCAGCCCCAAGCATGCTGCACCCTGCGTCAGACATAGACTGGCGATTCAATTCTTACATGATAGTATACATGTTAGAATGCCATTCTCCCAAATCATCCCACCCTCTCCCTCTCCGTCTGAGTCCAAAAATCCGTTATACACATCTGTGTCCTTTTTCCTGTCTTGCATACAGGGTCGTCATTGCCATCTTCCTAAATTCCATATATATGTGTTAGTATACTGTATTGGTGTTTTTCTTTCTGGCTTACTTCACTCTGTATAATTGGCTCCAGTTTCATCCATCTCATCAGAACTGATTCAAATGAATTCTTTTTAACGGCTGAGTAATACTCCATTGTGTATATGTACCACAGCTTTCTTATCCATTCATCTGCTGATGGACATCTAGGTTGTTTCCATGTCCTGGCTATTATAAATAGTGCTGGGATGAACATTGGGGTACATGTGTCTCTTTCAATTCTGGTTTCCTCGGTGTGTATGCCCAGCAGTGGGATTGCTGGGTCATAAGGTAGTTCTATTTGCAATTTTTTAAGGAATCTCCACACTGTTCTCCATAGTGGCTGTACTAGTTTGCATTCCCACCAACAGTGTAGGAGGGTTCCCTTTTCTCCACACCCTCTCCAGCATTTATTGCTTGCAGATTTTTGGATCGCAGCCATTCTGACTGGTGTGAAGTGGTACCTCATTGTGGTCTTGATTTGCATTTCTCTAATAATGAGTGATGTTGAGCATCTTTTCATGTGTTTGTTAGCCATCCGTATGTCTTCTTTGGAGAAATGTCTATTTAGTTCTTTGGCCCATTTTTTGATTGGGTCGTTTATTTTTCTGGAATTGAGCTGCATAAGTTGCTTGTATATTTTTGAGATTAGTTGTTTGTCAGTTGCTTCATTTGCTATTATTTTCTCCCATTCAGAAAGCTGTCTTTTCACCTTGCTTATATTTTCCTTTGTTGTGCAGAAGCTTTTAATTTTAATTAGATCCCATTTGTTTATTTTTGCTTTTATTTCCAGAATTCTGGGAGGTGGATCATAGAGGATCCTGCTGTGATTTATGTCTGAGAGTGTTTTTCCTATGTTCTCCTCTAGGAGTTTTATAGTTTCTGATCTTACATTTAGATCTTTAATCCATTTTGAGTTTATTTTTGTGTGTGGTGTTAGAAAGTGATCTAGTTTCATTCTTTTACAAGTGGTTGACCAGTTTTCCCAGCACCACTTGTTAAAGAGATTGTCTTTACTCAATTGTATATTCTTGCCTCCTTTGTCAAAGATAAGGTGTCCATATATGTGTGGATTTATCTCTGGGCTTTCTATTTTGTTCCATTGATCTATATGTCTGTCTTTGTGCCAGTACCATACTGTCTTGATGACTGTGGCTTTGTAGTATAGCCTGAAGTCAGGCAAGTTGATTCCTCCAGTTCCATTCTTCTTTCTCAAGATTGCTTTGGCTATTCGAGTTTTTTCGTATTTCCATACAAATCTTGAAATTATTTGTTCTAGTTCTGTGAAAAATGTGGCTGGTAGCTTGATAGGGATTGCATTGAATTTGTAAATTGCTTTGGGTAGTATACTCATTTTCACTATATTGATTCTTCCAATCCATGAACATGGTATATTTCTCCATCTATTAGTGTCCTCTTTGATTTCTTTCATCAGTGTTTTATAGTTTTCTATATATAGGTCTTTAGTTTCTTTAGGTAGATATATTCCTAAGTATTTTATTCTTTTCGTTGCAATGGTGAATGGAATTGTTTCCTTAATTTCTTTTTCTACTTTCTCATTGTTCATGTATAGGAATGCAAGGGATTTCTGTGTGTTGATTTTATATCCTGCAACTTTACTATATGCATTGATTAGCTCTAGTAATTTTCTGGTGGAGTCTTTAGGGTTTTCCATGTAGAGGATCATGTCATCTGCAAACAGTGAGAGTTTTACTTCTTCTTTTCCAATTTGGATTTCTTTTATTTCTTTTTCTGCTCTGATTGCTGTGGCCAAAACTTCCAGAACTATGTTGAATAGTAGCGGTGAAAGTGGACACCCTTGTCTTGTTCCTGACTTTAGGGGAAATGCTTTCAATTTTTCACCATTGAGGATAATGTTTGCTGTGGGTTTGTCATATATAGCTTTTATTATGTTGAGGTATGTTCCTTCTATTCCTGCTTTCTGGAGAGTTTTTATCATAAATGGATGTTGAATTTTGTCAAAGGCCTTCTCTGCATCTATTGAGATAATCGTATGGTTTTTATTTTTCAATTTGTTAATGTGGTGAATTACATTGATTGATTTGCGGATATTGAAGAATCCTTGCATCCCTGGGATAAAGCCCACTTGGTCATGGTGTATGATCTTTTTAATGTGTTGTTGGATTCTGATTGTTAGAATTTTGTTGAGGATTTTTGCATCTATGTTCATCAGTGATATTGGCCTGTAGTTTTCTTTTTTTGTGACATCTTTGTCAGGTTTTGGTATTAGGGTGATGGTGGCCTCATAGAATGAGTTTGGAAGTTTACCTTCCTCTGCAATTTTCTGGAAGAGTTTGAGGAGGATAGGTGTTAGCTCTTCTCGAAATTTTTGGTAGAATTCAGCTGTGAAGCTGTCTGGACCTGGGCTTTTGTTTGCTGGAAGATTTCTGATTACAGTTTCAATTTCCATGCTTGTGATGGGTCTGTTAAGATTTTCTATTTCTTCCTGGTTCAGTTTTGGAAAATTGTACTTTTCTAAGAATTTGTCCATTTCTTCCACGTTGTCCATTTTATGGGCATACAACTGCTGATAGTAGTCTCTTATGATCCTTTGTATTTCTGTGTTTTCTGTTGTGATCTCTCCATTTTCATTTCTAATTTTATTGATTTGATTTTTCTCTCTTTGCTTCTTGATGAGTCTGGCTAATGATTTGTCAATTTTATTTATCCTTTCAAAGAACCAGCTTTTGGCTTTGTTGATTTTTGCTATGGTCTCTTTTGTTTCTTTTGCATTTATTTCTGCCCTAATTTTTAAGATTTCTTTCCTTCTACTAACTCTGGGGTTCTCCATTTCTTCCTTTTCTAGTTGCTTTAGTTGTAGAGTTAGGTTATTTATTTGACTTTTTTCTTGTTTCTTTTTTTTTTTTTTTTTTTTTTTTTTATTATTTTTTTTTTTTATTTTTTTTTTTTTGAAAATTAATTTCCTTTATTTTCTTTTTTTTTTTTTTATTAATTAATTTTTTTTTTTTAATTTTAAAATCTTAAATTCTTACATGCGTTCCCAAACATGAACCCCCCTCCCACCTCCCTCCCCACAACATCTCTCTGGGTCATCCCCATGCACCTGCCCCAAGCAAGCTGCACCCTACGTCAGACATGGACTGGCGATTCAATTCTTACATGACAGTATACATGTTAGAATTCCCATTCTCCCAAATCGTCCCACCCTCTCCCTCTCCCTCTGAGTCCAAAAGTCCGTTATACACATCTGTGTCTTTTTTCCTGTCTTGCATACAGGGTCGTCATTGCCATCTTCCTAAATTCCATATATATGTGTTAGTATACTGTATTGGTGTTTTGAGGTATGCCTCTATTGCTATGAACTTTCCTCTTAGCACTGCTTTTATAGTGTCCCACAGGTTTTGGGTTGTTATGTTTTCATTTTCATTAGTTTCTATGCATATTTTGATTTCTTTTTTGATTTCTTCTGTGATTTGTTGGTTATTCAGAAGTGTGTTGTTCAACCTCCATATGTTGGAATTTTTAATAGTTTTCTTCTGTAATTGAGATCTAATCTTCATGCATTATGGTCAGAAAAGATGCTTGGAATGATTTCGATTTTCTTGAATTTATCAAGTTTAGATTTATGGCCCAGGATGTGATCTTTCCTGGAGGAGGTTCCATGAGCACTTGAAAAAAAAGGTGAAATTCATTGTTTTGGGGTGAAATGTCCTATAGATATCAATTAGGTCTAACTGATCTAATGTATAATTTAAAGTTTGCGTTTCTTTGTTAATTTTCTGTTTAGTTGATCTGTCCATAGGTGTGAGTGGGGTATTAAAGTCTCCCACTATTATTGTGTTATTGTTGATTTCCCCTTTCATACTTGTTAGCATTTGTCTTACATATTGCGGTGCTCCTATATTGGGTGCATATATATTTATAATTGTTATATCTTCTTCTTGGATTGTTCCTTTGATCATTATGTAGTGGCCTTCTTTGTCTCTTTTAACAGCCTTTGTTTTAAAGTCTATTTTATCGGATATGAGTATTGCCACTCCTGCTTTCTTTTGGTCTCTATTTGCGTGGTATATCTTTTTCCAGCCCTTCACTTTCAGTCTGTATGTGTCCCTTGTTTTAAGGTGGGTCTCTTGTAAGCAGCATATAGAGGGGTCTTGTTTTTGTATCCATTCGGCCAGTCTTTGTCTTTTGGTTGGGGCGTTCAACCCATTTACGTTTAAGGTAATTATTGATAAGTATGATCCCGTTACCATTTACTTTATTGTTTTGGGTTCGGGTTTATACACCCTTTTCGTGTTTCCTGTCTAGAGAATATCCTTTAGAATTTGTTGGAGAGCTGGTTTGGTGGTGCTGAATTCTCTCAGCTTTTGCTTGTCTGTAAAGCTTTTGATTTCTCCTTCGTATTTGAATGAGATCCTTGCTGGGTACAGTAATCTGGGCTGTAGGTTATTGTCTTTCATCACCTTAAGTATGTCTTGCCATTCCCTCCTGGCCTGAAGAGTTTCTATTGAAAGATCAGCTGTTATCCTTATGGGAATCCCCTTGTATGTTATTTGTTGTTTTTCCCTTGCTGCTTTTAATATTTGTTCTTTGTGTTTGATCTTTGTTAATTTGATTAATATGTGTCTTGGGGTGTTTCACCTTGGGTTTATCCTATTTGGAACTCTCTGTGTTTCTTGGACTTGGGTGATTATTTCCTTCCCCATTTTAGGGAAGTTTTCAACTATTATCTCCTCAAGGATTTTCTCATGATCTTTCTTTCTGTCTTCTTCTTCTGGGACTCCTATAATTCGAATGTTGGAGCATTTCATATTGTCCTGGAGGTCTCTGAGATTGTCCTCATTTCTTTTAATTCGTTTTTCTTGTTTCCTCACTGATTCATTTATTTCTACCATTCTATCTTCTATTTCACTAATCCTATCTTCTGCCTCCGTTATTCTACTATTTGTTGCCTCCAGAGTGTTTCTGATCTCATTTATTGCATTATTCATTATATTTTGACTCTTTTTTATTTCTTCTAGGTCCTTGTTAAACCTTTCTTGCATCTTCTCAATCCTTGTCTCTAGGCTATTTATCTGTGATTCCATTTTGATTTCAAGATTTTGGATCATTTTCACTATCAATATTCGGAATTCCTTCTCCGGTAGATTCCCTACTTCTTCCTCTTTTGTTTGGTTTGGTGGGCAACTCTCCTGTTCCTTTACCTGCTGAGTATTCCTCTGTCTCTTCATCTTGGTTATATTGCTGCGTTTGGGGTGGCCTTTTTATATTCTGGAAATTTGTGGAGTTCTCTTTATTATGGAGCTTCCTCACTTTGGGTGGGGTTCTATCAGTGGCTTGTCAAGGTTTCCTGGTTAGGGAGGCTTGTGTTGGAGTTTTGGTGGGTGGAGCTGGGTTTCTTCTCTCTGGAGTGCAGTGGAGTGACCCATAATGGGTTATGAGACATCAAAGGTTTGGGGATAATTTTGAGCTGCCTGTATATTGAAGCTCAGGGGAGTGTTCCTGTGTTGCTGGAGAATTTGCGTGGTATGTCTTGTTTTGGAACTTGTTGGCCCTTGAGTGGAGTTTGGTTTTGGTGTAGGTATGAGGGCATTTGATGAGCTCCTATTGCTTAATGTTCCCTGAATTCAAGAGTTCTCTAATGTTTTCAGGCTTTGGATTTAAGCCTCCTGCTTCTGGTTTTCGGTTTTATTTTTATAGTAGCCTCTAGATTTCTCCATCTATACAGCACCAATGATGAAACATCTAGGTTAAAGATGAAAAGTTTCTCCACATTGAGGGACACTCAGAGAGGTTCACTGAGTTACAAGGAGAAGAGAAGATGGAGGGGGTAGTTAGAGGTAACTGGAATGAGATGCAGTGAGATCAAAAGAGGAGAGAGCAAGCTATCCAGTAGTCACTTCCTTATGTGCGCTCTATAGTCTGGACCGCTCAGAGGTATTTACAGAGTTATACGGGGAAGAGGAGAGGGAGGAAGTAGACAGAGGTGACCAGGAGGATAAGAGAGAGGAATGAGTAGGAGAGAGACAAATCCTGCCAGTAACCAGTTCCTTAGGTGTTCTCCACCGTCTGGAACACACAGAGATTCACAGAGTTGGATAGAGAAGAGATGGGGGAGAAAAGAGACAGAGGCCACCTGGTGGAGAAAAAGGAGAGTCCAGAGGAGGAGAGAGGGTCAAGCCAGTAATCTCGCTCTCAGGTAAACTTGGGTAGTGAAGTTTGGGTTTTTAAATGTACAAAATTGACAACAAAAACCTAAGAACAAAGATTAAAAATCTGTTTTTGAAGACAATGGCCTGCTTTTCTGGTTGCCTGGTGTCCTCTGCCAGCCTACAGAAGTTGTTTTGTGGAGTTTGCTCGGCATTGAAATGTTCTTTTGAGGAATTTGTGAGGGAGAAAGTGGTCTTCCCGTCCTATTCCTCCGCCATCTTTCCCTCTCCCCTCCGAAATCATTTTTTAAGTTAAGAATATTTGCATCTGTATTCCTCAAAGATATTTTTTAATACTTTTTTGAAGTGCCCATATATGACTTTGACATGAGTAATGCTGGCCTCATGAAATGAGTTTGAAATTATTCTCACTTATTTAATTTTCTGCATGAGTTTGAGAAGGATTGGTATTAACTCTTCTTTAGATTTTTGGTAGAATTCACCAGTGAAACTATGTGGTCCTGGACATTTATTTATTGGTAATTTTTTGATTCCTCATTCAGCATTCTTAATTGTTGTCTATTCAGATTTTCTATCTTATTGAGATTCATTCTTTTTTAATTTATTTTTTAATTAATTTAATTACTTTAATTGGAGTTTAACTACTTTACAATATTGTAGTCGTTTTTGCCATACATTCACATGAAACAACCATGGGTGCACATGTGTCCCCCATCCTGAACCCCTCACCCTCTTCCCTCCCCATCCCATCTCTCAGGGTCATCCCAGTGCACCAGCCCTGAGTACCCTGTCTCATGCATCACACCTGGACTGGCGATCTATTTCACATATGGTAATATACATATTTTAATGCTATTCTCTCAAATCATCCCACCCTCATCTTCTCCCACAGAGTCCAAAAGTCTTTTCTTAATTTCCATGTCTCTTTTGCTGTCTCACATATTGGGTCATTATTACCATCTTTCTAAATTCCATATATAGGCATTAGTATACTGTATTGGTGTTTTTCTTTCTGACTTACTTCACTCTGTATAATAGGTTCCAGTTTCATCCACCTCATTAGAACTGATTCAAACACATTCTTTTTAATAGCTGAAAATATTCCATTGTGTATACGTACCACAGCTTTCTTGTCCATTCGTCTGCTGAGGAACATCTAGGTTGCTTCCATGTCCTAGCTATTGTAAACAGTGGTGTGATGAACATTGGGGTAAACATGTCTCTTTCAATTCTGGTTTCCTCAGTAGTGTATGGTTCTTGATAGGTAATATCATGCAAAATACTAGGCTAAGTGAAACACAAGCTGGAATCAAGATTGCTTGGAGAAATATCAATAACCTCAGATATGAAGATGACACCATCCTTATGGCAGAAAGAGAAGAGGAACTAAAGAGCATCTTGAGGAAGATAAAAAAGGAGAGTGAAAAGCTGGCTTAAAACTCACCATTCAAAAAACTAAGATCATGGCATCTGGTCCCATCACTTCATAGCAAATAATTGCGGAAACAATGGAAACAGTGAGAGAATTTATTTTCCTGGGCTCCAAAATCACTGCAGATTGTGACTGCAGCCACAAAATTAAAAGACACTTACTCCTTGAAAGAAAATCTATGACAAACCTAGACACATATTATAAAGTAGAATCATTACTTTGCTGACAATGTTCTGCATAGCCAAAGCTATGGTTTTTCCAATAGTCATGTATGAATGTGAGAGTTGGACCATAAAGAAAGCTGAGCACTGAAGAATTGATGTTTTTGAACTGTGATGTTGGAGAAGACTCTTTAGAGTCCCTTAGGCTGCAAGGAAATCAAACAAGTCAGTCCTAAAGGAAATCAATCCTGAGTATTCATTGGAATGACTGATGCTGAAACTGATGTTCCAATATGTTGGCCACCTGATGTGAAGAGCCGATTCAGTAGAAAAGACTCTGATACTAGGAAAGATTGAAGGCAGGAGGAGGATGGGAGGACAGAATATGAGATGGTTGGATGGCATCACTAGCTCAATGGACATCAGTTTGAGTAAGCTCCAGGAGATGATGAAGGACAGGGAAGTCTGGCATGCTACAGTGCATAGGGTAACAGAGGGTTGAATATGGCTGACTGAACAACAACAATAGTTCTAGGGATTTATTTATTCTAGGTTATAAAATCTGTTGATGTATAATTGATGATAGTTGTTTCTGTCATATAATCTTGATTTCTAATTTACCTCTGTGTTTCTGGCAGCTAATGAGATTCTTCAGTTTATCTTTTCTATCTTCCTACATTTATGTCCTTCAATGAAGTCTACTCTTCTCTATGCTTACTTCTTCATGTCCTTTTAGCCCATAGAAAATACTTTCTGTAATTGTCTAATTTTATTTCACTCTTGTGACTACTATTCTCTACTCAAAATATTTGTGTTACTTTACCTTGATCATCAACCAAAAACTTGATAATAACTTTATTCCAGTACAGTATTGCTTCCTTTTTTTTCTTCTCCTTTGGTTTTATTTGTGTAGGGACTGAATTTTGCCTAATCCTTAAATATCCCTGTTCATATTTACTGATTACACTAATGGTTGGTATATATTCTTACCATTATTTCTTTCAACTTTTGGAGCTATAATTGACAGATAGCACTGTACGAGCTTAAGATATATAGCATAATGATTTGACTTAAAATAATCATTAAATGATTACCACAGTAGATTTCATGAACATCCACAATCTCACTGAGAAGTGGAGAATTTTTGCTTTGTGTTGAGAAGTCTTAGGATCATCACCGTTTTTTGAAAATATACTTCAATTTATAAGATGAACCGTAGTTCACTATCCTTTGAATAAAGACTAGACCGAGTAAGCCACTTCCAAATAATAGTATATCTAAAGAGAACAATGGCAACGTTGAAGTGAAGAAACCTGGCAGACACTTAGTCAAGTGATCAAGTTAACATCAGCAGTTATAGGTCAGGTCAAGAGAATATGCATACTGCCTCTGTAGTATTTCTTTCCAAAACACTATGGCTTCAATATAATCATGAGAAAGAAAATTAAAGCAAAAATTGAGAGTCATTCTACAAAATATATGACACAAATACTTGACCTTAAAAAGTATCAAGGATGTAAGGGAAAAAAAAAATCACAGATTGCTTTGGAGAAGACTAAAGAAACTGATTGATGAACAGCAAGGTATAGCTTGGCTTGAATCCTAAAATAGAATAAAAATGTTCCTGAAAAACGGGTGAAATATAAATAGTTCTGTAGTTAGTATAGCATACCAATGTTAGTTTCTTGGTTTTGATGAATATGCCATGCTTGTGTTGATAATAACATTTAAAAAAGATTAAAAGTACAAGGGAACACTCCACACTATCTTTGTAACAATTGGTAATTGTAAAATTGGCCTTCCCTGGTGGCTCAGCAGTAGAGAATCCTCCTGCCAATACAGGAGATGCAGATTTTATCCCTAGGTCAGGAAGATCACTTAGAGAAGGAAATGGCAACCCACTGCAGTATTCTTGCTTAGGAAATCCCATGAACAGAGGCGCTTGCCTGACTACAGTCCATGGGATCACAAAAGAGTCAGACGTGGCTTAGCGATTGAACAATAAAACAACAAAATCTAAAATTATTTAAATATAAAATAGTGAAGAGGAGATGAGTAATATCCTATCCACAAGTTGATATTCTCAGAATTACAAAGATTAAATTTTTACCTAAATATATTATCAGTGAAAGATATTTAATTTAACATGTATGTATGTGTATAGATGGAGAAGGCAACGGCATCCCACTCCAATACTCTTGCCTGGAAACTCCCATGGACAGAGGAGCCTAGTAGGCTGCAGTCCATGCAGTCACTAAGAGTCGGACACGACTGAGCGACTTCACTTTCACTTTTCACTTTCATGCATTGGAGAAGGAAATGGCAACCCACTGCAGTGTTCTTGCCTGGAGAATCCCAGGGACCGCGGAGCCCTATGGGCTGCCATCTGTGGGGTCGCACAGAGTTGGGCACGGCTGAAGTGACTTAACAGCATGTGTGTATATATATATATATATACATATATATATATATATATGTGTGTGTGTGTATATATATATACATACACACGAGATTTATGGCAGAATTTGAAAAATTGGTTATAAAGTTATATGCAATTAGAAATCCCAAGGCTTTGTTGAAAAATGCATAGGTAGATATGTATGTGTGTGTGTGTGTGTATATATATATATATATATATATAATACATATTAATTCACTGATATATTTTTGCAATTATATATTATATAATTAATTATAAGAATTATATATATATATATATATAGTAACATACATAATTAAGACATGAAAGTATTGCTCCAGGATGGGTTAATTGTACATTATTTGTCCCCAGTTGACTAATAAAATTTAGATTGTGCAGTTGTGCTCTTTATTTCTTACTCTCCTGGCCCACTAATCTTAGAATTGGTGAGTGTCTTTCCCACCACTCCCGTTTGATGTTCCTGGAATAATCCCCACTTCAATGAGGATTGTTAAATCCAATTCACACTTTTGGTTTAAAATAAAAGCCTTTTTTTTTTTTCCTTTGGTCTTTTTCTGACTGGATAAGGACTGATAATCCATATTATAAACTTAATCCTTTAGAAATACTTATGAAAGTTGCAATTTTGTACTTATCTATATTTTCTAAAGTATTTTCTAAAGATACAACTTCCTTATTAGTTTATGAGGACTGCCAAAACAAAATACCTGAAATTGGGTGGCTTAAACCCCAGAAATATATTTTCTCACAGTTATAGAGGCCAGGCAAAATCAAGTTGTTGCCATGTTTGATTTCACCTGCGACTTGTCTCCTTGACCTGCAGCCAGTGGCTTTCTGCCTTTGTCCTAACACTGCATTTCCTTAGTGCACGCATCCCTGATGTTTCTGTGCTTCCTATAAGTACATCATCTATATGTGATTAAGGCCTGCCCCGATGGATTCATTTTAACTTTGTCACCTCTTTAAATTATTTATCTCCAAATAAGATTTCCTTCTTATATATTAGGACTTGGGACTTCAACATATGAATGTTAGGGAGACATAGTTTAGCCATAACATTCCCCATTTGATTGAGCTTCATAAGGATATGGCACATGTCTGTCTTGTACACAACTCTGTGTTGTTGTCTATTGAATGAATGAATATGTATACATTACTATGCCCCATATGTGGAAATAAGTTGTGACTTTGTTTTTTATTTATGAAATAGTCTAAATTAAGTTAAATGCTTCAGTTTATAAACAATTGAACAGCTTAAAATAGGTAGAAATACATTCAAAACCTGAGACAATGAGAGTTATTTTGAAGTTAAATATAATACTAATGTCACTAAGGTGACAATTTTGTCATTTCTTTCTTTATTTTATGGAGTTTAAGAGTAATGTCATTAAAACAAACAAACAAAAATAAGTGTGATAAAACTATACTAACTTGTATGTCCTTGAACTATATTTCTGAAGCTGGTTCCTTAAGAGACTTTAGTGTATGCTTTTCTTGAGCTGTCAACTTGTTAACAGGTAATCATTTTCCTGAGTGAATTTTTATAACAGTTCTTATGCAAAACTTGGATCTTTAAAAGTTTTCTTATTTGTCTTGTTTTAAAAGCACAGGATATTAATATATAATTTTATTTTGATATCATGCAGACATGAACCTAACAGAATCCCAAAGGAACATACAGTTAAGGAATGTAAAAATTGCATGAACTGTTCATCTGTGCATGTATTTTCGGTAAAATTTTATTACTGAAAAAAAATTATTATTTTTTATTCAGTAAAATTTTATATTAAGTATAATATATACAGAGAGAAGTTTTTATGTTAAGTTTATAGCTCAGTTCATTTTCAAGTAAAACCTCTAATGTAATCAGCACCCAAATAAGAAATGGAACCAGTTTTCTCTAATGCTTCCCTCAAGTTGGTAAACTCCTTCCAAGCTAATACCGGGACTTTTATCTCCACAGACTTTTCTTTTGAGATTTCCAATTTTATGCAAACTAAATTATGCTTGATATACTCTTTTAAGACTACCTTCATTTGCAGTCGTTCATTCAGAAATATACTTATGAATCCATTTGCATTGTTGCACATAGCAATTTTTTGTATAGTAAATATATTTCAATTTGTCCATCCTATTGTTGATGAATATTTAGGGTGTTTCTATCATTTATTTTACCTTATTTGACATAAATACTTTTGGAACTGTTAAACATGTGTTTAGTATGAATATCTATGTTGGACCTACACCTATTAGAATTTCTGTGTCATAATATACACATATTTTTACTCTTAGTAAATTCTGCCTAAGTGGCAATACAGTTTCCATTTTGGTCACTCTTTCTTGGGATATTCATCCTTTAAACCCAGCCACCATACTTTGAGAAAGATAAGAAGATACAACTCTAGTTGATGCCTCACCTTACAGCACTCATTAACCACCCAACATTTCAGTAGGAAAACCCCTGGATGAATCTAACTTTCAGCTGTCTTGACACACTGATTCATGCCAAGTGGAGAAGAGAAGAGTAGTCCCCACTGACCTGAAAGATTGCATATTTGCAGGCAAATATGTATGCTCCGAGGGCTTCTCAAAGTGGTATTAGTGGTAAAGAACCTGCCTGCCAATGCAGAAGACATAAGAGACATGAGTTTGATTCCTGGGTCAGGAAGATCCCAAAGAGCAAAACATGGCAACGCACTCTATTATTCTTGCCTGGAGAATCCCATGGACAGAAGAGCTTGGGGGGCTACAGTCCATAGGGTTTCAAAGAGGCAGACACAACTGAAGCAACTTAGCACACATGCATGCATATACACTGCCATTGTTTTGATCCACTGAATTATGGAGTATTTGGTTATGCAGCAATTAATGATTGGAAAAGGAGGGATTTCATTAGCTTGTAGATGACAATGAAATAATGAAAGATTTATCATATCTGCAACATCGAGACATGTCTAGATGTTACTCAGTCCAGCCATGCTCTGCTGGACTCTACAGGCTAGCATGATCTACAGGCCAATAAAATTGGAGACAAGGTTTTGAGACCAAAAATACAACTTTATTAGGAAAGTTGACTGATGGAGACAATGGAAGATTAATATTTCAAAATAACCATCTTGTTGCTATCTGTATGTCAGGTTCTTTTATAGAATAGAGAGGGGAGGAGTTGAGGAAGTAAAGTAAAAGGCCATTGTCTTGTAAATATCTCCGAGAATAGCCAACCTCCATGAAGGGTGTGTTAATCTCTTCTTCCTTACAGACATTCAGAGGTGGTGGTTGTTGTGCCCTCAACTAGGGACAGGTTTCCCTGTCCTTCACCATCTCCCAGAGTTTGCTCAAATTCATGTCCATCTTAATCCAACCATCTCATCCTCTGCCTTCCCTTCTCCTCCTTCCTTCAACCTTTTCCAGCATGAGGCTCTTTCCCAATTAATCAGTTCTTCACATCAGGTAGCCAAAGTATTGAAACTTCAGCATCAGCATCAGATCTTCCAATGAATATTCAAGGTTGATTTTCTTTAAGATTGACTGGTTTGATCTCCTTGCTGTCCAAAAAACTCTCAAGATCTCCAGCACCACAATTTGAAAGCATCAATTCTTCAGCACTCAGCCTTCTTTATGGTCAAGTTCTCATCTCTGTACATGACTGCTGGCAAAAAACCATAGCTTTGACTATATGAAACTTTGTTGGCAAAATGATGTCTCTGCTTTTTAATACTCTGTCTAAGGTTGTCATAGCTTTCTAAAATTTAGCTAAAACCTCTATCTCTCTCTGTCTCTGTCTCTTCCTCTCTCTCTAAAAGAAAGCCAAGAAGATGAATGGATAAGAAAGCTGTGGTATATATATACAATGGAGTATTACTCAGACATTAAAAAGAATATATTTGAGTCAGTTCTAATGAAGTGGATGAAACTGGAGCCTATCATACAGAGTGAAGTAAGCCAGAAAGAAAAACACCAATACAGTATACTAACACATATATATGGAATTTGAAAAGATGGTAATGATAACCCTGTATGCGAGACAGCCAAAGAGACACAGATGTATATAACAGTCTTTTGGACTCTGTGGGAGAGGGAGAAGATGGGATAATTTGAGAGAATGGCATTGAATCATGTATAATATCATATAAGAAAGAAATCGCCAGTCCAGGTTCAATGCATGATACAGGATGCTTGGAGCTGGTGTACTGGTATGACCCAGAGGGATGGTACGGGGAGGGAAGTGGGAGGGGGGTTCAGGATCATGAACACGTGTATACCTGTGGTGGATTCATGTTGATGCATGGCAAAACCAATACAACATTGTAAAGTAATTAGCCTCCAATTAAAATAAATAAATTTAAATTTAAAAAAAAAGAAAGCCAAAAAAAAAAAGAAAGCCAAAAAGAAAAAAAGAATTCTAGTTTAAAAGATTATAATGTAGACTTTTTAAACTTAACTTTGGTGAAATATAATTCAAGCAAGAAAATGTGCCCACTTTAGAATGAGTTTAACAAATGTGTATGCTTGTAGAGTCAGCACTACATAGTAGTGCTGAATGCACTATTAGATACAGAATGCATTCATAACAATGAAAATTTCCTGTGACCTTTTTGTTCATTTGCTGTATGCTATCATTACAGATTAGACTTGTCTTACCTAGAGCTACTCATAAATGAAATTATACAGGATAAACTCTTGTATGTTTCATTTTTTGCTCTTTATAAACTTATTGAGATTTAATCATCATCTTTTTTGGTATTCACATATTTAGGAGTATAATCACTGAGTTGTTTATAAAAGATACATCAAACTTTGCAAGAAACTGCCATACTGGTTTTCCAAAATAGTTTTAACCCTTTTCTTTCTCACTGGGAGCATTCTTTCTACTCCACATCTTTGCCAACAGTCAGTCTTTTTAGTATTAGCCATTATATTATCTGGGCTTCCCATGTGGCATTAGCGGTAAAGAACTCATCTGCCAATGCAGGAGACATAAGAGACATTGGTTTGATCCCTGGGTTAGGAAAATCCCCTGGAGGAGGACATGACAACCCTTTACGGTATTCTTGCCTGGAGAATCCCCATGGACAGACTAGCCTGGTAGACTACAGTTCACAGGGTTAGGGTTTCAAAGAGTCAGAAATGGCTGAAGCAACTTAGAACATATTGTATTATCAGTGGCTTTATAGTGGTATATTTTGGTGTGATTTTAGTCATTCAGCAAGTTTTCTTATTCTTATCAGTCATCTGTGTATCTTATTTCAGGAAGTGTCTGTTCAGATATTTAGCACATTTTTATTGGGTTATGTTTTATTATTGAACTTTAAGAGCTTCATGCCATTTAGATGTTAGGAACTTGCCAGATACATGTATTATTATATTGTGAATATTGTCATCCACTCTGTAGCTTCATTCAATTTTTTTTTGTTATAATTTTCCATATCAGAATATTTTAGTATCTGTGAACTTCAATTTTACTTTTCTTCTTTTATAGTTTGGATTTTTTTTAAATTATTATTTTGCCCACTCCATGTTTATGGACATCTATTCCTATGTTTTCTTCTACAAAGTTAGTAGTTTTACATTTTACCATTTATGTTTCATTTTGAGTTTTTGTTGGAATATCTGAGTATTTAACTTTATCAGTTGAAATGACATTTTACTATTGAATTGACTGAGTCCTTTTGTAAAAAAAATCAGTTCACTATGGGTATATCTCAGACCCTACTTTGTTCAATTAATTTATATTTTTACCCTTAATTCAACAAGCAGTAAATTACTGTAGCACAATAATACAATTTATATCAGGAATTTTTGACTATTCAGTGTTTTTGCATTACTACATATATTTCCTATTTATTTATAATTTAGTCTTCATTACACCCTAATGTGATTTTGACCAAGATAGTAGTGAATTTGTACTTCAAATCAGGGAGAATTATCATCTAAAACTATGGATTTTTGATGCAGTTGTTTATACCTTTCTTAATTTCTCTCAGAAATGTCTTATATTTTTCAAGTTTTAATCTTGCAAAAGTTTGTTAAATTCTTCTGAATTTAATTCTTAATGATAGCATAAGATACACATTTAAAATGTCTAATTCTTCTGTTTATTGCTAATCTAAAAAAATGTAAATGATATTTTACATTTAACTTATGTCCAGTGACCTTTTACTGATTAATTCACTGATTAAACTATTTAATTGTAGTAGGTTTTATTTTGTAGTTTCCTTAGAAATTTCTACAGCCACATTTCTGCCACTTAGCATGTCTATTTGATAACAAACACTATAAATATTATAATTTTAAATGTTCAAATATTATGTTTTCCATTTAAAAAGGAAACTTGGAGCTTTAATTTTAAGACACTTATATTATATGCAGGTTATTTTGATTCCTTTGAGACCTGTTTTAAGACTGCTTCAGTTCAGTTCAGTTCAGTCACTCAGTTGTGTCTGACTCTTTGCGACACCATGAATCCCAGCATACCAGGCCTCCCTGTCCATCACCAACTCCCAGAGTTCACTCAAACTCATGTCCATCATGTCGGTGATGCCATCCAGCCATCTCATCCCCTGTCGTCCCCTTCTCCTCCTGTCCCTAATTGCTCCCAGCATCAGAGTCTTATCCAAAGAGTCAACTTTTCACATGAGGTGGCCAAAGTATTGGAGTTTCAGCTTCAAAATCAGTCCTTCCAATGAACACTCAGGACTGATCTCCTTTAGGATGGACTGGTTGGATCTCCTTGCAGTCCAAGGGACTCTCAAGAGTCTTCTCCAATACCACAGTTGAAAAGCATCAATTCTTCGATGCTCAGCTTTCTTCATAGTCCAACTCTCACATCCATACATGACCACAGGAAAAACCATAGCCTTGACTAGATGGACCTTTGTTGGCAAAGTAATGTCTCTGCTTTTTAATATGCTATCTAGGTTGGTCATAATTTTCTTTCCAAGGAGTAAGCTCCTTTTAATTTTATGGCTGCAATCATCATCTGCAGTGATTTTGGAGCCCCAAAAAATAAAGTCTGACACTGTTTCCACTGTTTCCCCATCTATTTGCCATGAAATGATGGGACCAGATGCCATGATCTTAGTTTTCTGAATGTTGAGCTTTAAGCCAAATTTTTCACTCTCCATTCACTTTTATCAAGAGACTTTTTACTTCCTCTTCACTTTCTGCCATAAGGGTGGTGTCATCTGCATATCTGAGATTATTGATATTTCTCCCAGTAATCTTGATTCCAGCTGTGCTTCTTCCAGCCCAGAATTTCTCATGATATACTCTGCATAGAAGTTAAACAAGCAGGGTGACAATATATAGCCTTGATGTACTCCTTTTCCTATTTGGAACCAACCTGTTGTTCCATGTCCAGTTCTAACTGTTGCTTCCTGACCTGCATACAGGTTTCTCAAGAGGCAGGTCAGGTGGTCTGTTATTCCCATCTCTTTCAGAATTTTCCACAGTTTATTGTGATCCACACAGTCAAATTGTTTGGCATGGTCAATAAAGCAGAAATAGATCTTTTTCTCTTGCTTTTTCCATGATCTGCCTTTTCTAAAACCATCTGGAACAAACTTTGCTTACACAGAACTGAAATAGATGTTCTTAAGGGATATTTCTGCATTATACTGAAATGCATCTTCTTGTAGTTTGTTATTGAAAATCCCATTTGGTATCCAAGTACTACCCATTGTGGCTGGTCAGAACCTGCAAGCCTTTCCAGCCTGTGTGATCTCTGGAAATGGTTCATTTTAAAACTTTCCATTGTGTGTGTGTTGAGGGTCACGAGGGTAGGTGTAGGAGTGGTTTTACCTTATGCATGTGCAGTTCAATATAGAGCAAAGATCCTCTACACATTTGTGAGGCTCTTTCTGTGTATTTCCTTGATAGAACTCTGCCCTATAACTTCCAGCTGCCTCAGCCACCCCAAATGTCTTTTAATGATCTCTTTTAACTCAGTGAGACCTTCAGGTTCTTTGAATACTTGCTCTTTGTCCTTGAATTTCTGAAACTGCCTTCAGGCATAATGCCTGGGCGATTGGAGTGCTTGTTTCCATCTCTCAGGGATCACAATCTGTTGCTTCCTCTTGTCCAAAGTCTGTTAATATTTGCTTCATATAGGTTTGCAATTATGTGCGGTAAGATTTCAAGTCATAAATGTGCTATTCTGGCATGGCCAGCAAGTTAAGATGCAAAATATAGTTTATATGAAAAACAAATTATGCAAGTTGTATAATTCAGCTATGTAAAACTAGGTAATGCTCTTGTTTCAATATCAGACTAAGTGCACTTTAAATTAATATACCTCTGAAATTTGAAATAAGTGGTCGGCTATGTTATTGACCATCTATTGATAGCTATATGGGGGAAAGATAGATAGATCTAGATATTCTTGTAGTGGGAGAAGAATTTGATGTTTTCTCAATTTATTCAAATACTGCATATAAAAAGTAAAGGGTTGATGATGACAATATATTTTGAAAAGTTATGGTGATCATAAAAACACAAAACATGACTAATAATAATTTATACTGCATATGGAAAAAAAGATAAAAATACATATTGTATCTATTGATAAATGATATCAATATGGAAGGAAAGTTATGATCAACCTAGATAACATATTAAAAAGCAGAGACAGTACTTGGCCAACAAAGGTCCATCTAGTCAAGGCTATGGTTTTTCCAGTGGTCATGTATGGATGTGAGGGTTGGATTGTAAAGAAAGGTGAGCGTCAAAGAACTGATGCTTTTGAACTGTGGTGGTGGAGAAGACTCTTGAGAGTCCCTTGGACTGCAAGGAGATTCAACCAGTCCATCCTGGAGATCAGTCCTGGATGTTCATTGGAAGGACTGATTTTGAAGCTGAAACTACAATATTTTGGCTGCCTGATGCGAAGAGCTGACTTATTTGAAAAGACCCTGATACTGGGAAAGATTGAAGGCAGTGGGAGAAGGGGACAACAGAGGATGTGATGGTTGAATGGCATAGTCGACTCAATGGAGATGAGTTTTAGTAAACTCCCAGAGTCGGTGATGGACAAGGAAACCTGGCGTGCTGCAGTCCATGGGTTCACAGAGTAGGATACAATTGAGCGACTGAACTGACTGACTGATGTAGATGGACGAATGTGAATTAGACCAATTCTAAGAGTAAAGTTGGAGGATTCATTAGCTACAGCAATTGCCCCTAGGCTAATTTTCATCTTACTACAGACTCCATAACTTTGTATCCAGTAAAAGTGAAAGTGAAAGTCGCTCAGTCTTTGTGATCCCATGAACTATATAGTCTATGGAGTTCTCCAGGCAAGAATACTGGGTGGCTTGCCATTTTCTACTCCAGGGGATCTTCCCAACCCAGGGATTGAAGCCAGGTCTCACACATTGCAGGTGGATTCTTTACCAGCTGAGCCACCAGGAAAGCCCTTGTATGAAATTGAATCATCTAATTAATTAATTAATTACTTTGCCTGAATTGGGTCTGTGCTCTGTGCTGGCTTTCTCTTCTTGCAGCTAGCAGGGGGCTACTCTCTGCTGCTGTGAGCAGGCTTCTCATTGCAATGGCTGCTATTGTTTCAGAGCACAGGCTGTAGGTGCCCAGGCACAGTAGTTGTGTCACATGGGCCTCATTGCTTCATGACATGTAGAATCCTCCTGGACCCAGGGATTGAATCCATGTGCTCTGCATTGGCAGGCAGATTCTCATCCACTGTACCACCAGGAAAGTCCCCAAATCATCTATTTTTAACAATCTCTTCAGTTACAATACCAGGGAATATTATTTACTATACTATAATAGCTGGAGAAGGAAATGGCAACCCACTCTAGTACTCTTGCCTGGAAAAAAATCCCATGGATGGAGGATCCTGGTTACAGTCTGTGGAGTCACAGAGAGTTGGACATGACTAAGCGACTTCACTTTCATTTTCACTAATAACAGGCAAGCCAACATACTGGAAAAAAGCAACATATATTTCAATAGTTAGAAATGATGACCAAGTATAATATTGGAGATTTGATCTGACAGCAGGAATTTAAATATATATTATACTTTGGTGCTGTATTGATAGGACTACAGGGAAATTAAGAGATGAAGTTCATAATGGGTGTGAGAAACAAAATTATAAATACAAGTCAGAAAATGACATTAAAGATTTTAACAGTCCGGAAATTTATTCATGGCATATTCTTTTTAACTTTTCTGACACACCTGCCACATCTTAATTCACTTTTTAATCATACTATTTTGTCTTAACCAAGAGAGTATCTTGAGGATTTGGGGGGAAGTTAGATGTCATATGGAGGCTTCACTTTTAGCTCAGTTAGTAAAGCGTCTGCCTGCAATGCGGGAGACCCAGTTTCTATCCCTGGGTTGGGAAGATGCACTGGAGAAGGAAATGGCAACCCACTCCAGTATTCATGCCTGGAAAATCCCATGGACCGAGGAGCCTGGTAGGCTACAGTCCATGGGGTCGCAAAGAGTTGGACATGACTGAGCGACTTCACTGTCTTTCACTTTAGATGTCATATATGGAGAGGTGTGGGTCTGCATGTGTTTGTATACAAGAACCTTAATGCATTATGAAAAAGTAATGAAACTAGTATAAGTAAATGTCAGCAAATGGTATGACTCATTCTGAAGATTCCTTTATGAAAGCATTTTGGATATTTCCAAATATAATTGATTTTTTTCAAAAATGATGTCCAGCTTTGTCCATGTCTATACATGCACACAAGAACAATAGAGTGTTCTGAAATATGCTAATGTAGTTTGTTATTGACTGAATTGTGATCTTTCAAAACATATTTGCAGAAGCCCTAACTCTTAATGTGATCTATATTTGGAAATAAGGCCTGTAGGAAGGTAATTAAGGTTAACAAAGTACATAAGGGTGAGGCCCTAATTCTATACACTAATGTCCCCACGTCCGAGGCCAGTGGTGGCTGGGAGGAGACACCCCGTGTCCAAGGTCAGGGGCGTCCAGAAGAAGCCACCTCGCACCCGAGGCCAGGGCTGGTGACCCTGAGGAGCCACCCCGAGCCCGAGGCCAGGGGCAACAGCTGGGAGAGGCCACCCATGCCCAAGGCCAGGGCCGGTGGCCGGAAGGAGCACCCCGAGGAGTGGTGGCTACCCAGGCACAGGAGGGCCTAGGGGAGCTATCCCACGTTGAAGGTCAGGAACGGTGGCAGTAAGGAGATACCTCTCCTCCAAGGTAAGGAGCAGCGGCTGCGCTTTGCTGGAGCAGCCGTGAAGAGATACCCCACCCCCAAGGTAAGAGAAACCCAAGTAAGATGTTAGGTGTTGCAAGAGGGCATCAGAGGGTAGACAGACTGAAACCATACTCACAGAAAACTAGTCAAACTAATCACACTAGGACCACAGCCTTGTCTAACTCAATGAAACCAAGCCATGCCTGCAGGGCAACCCAAGATGGGCAGGTCATGGTGGAGAGGTCTGACAGAATGTGGTCCATGGGAGAAGGGAATGGCAAGCCACTCAGTATTCTTGCCTTGAGAACCCCATGAATGGTATGAAAAGGCAAAATGATAGGATACCAAAAGAGGAACTCCCCAGGTCATTAGGTGCCCAATATGGTACTGGAGATCAGTGGAGAAATAACTCCAGAAAGAATGAAGGGATGGAGCCAAAGCAAAAACAATACCCAGCTGTGGATGTGACTGATGATAGAAGCAAGATCCGATGCTGTAAAGAGCAATATTGCATAGGAACCTGGAATGTCAATTCCATGAATCAAGGCAAATTGGAAGTGGTCAAACAAGAGATGGAAAGGGTGAATGTCGACATTCTAGGAATCAGTGAACTAAAATGGACTGGAATGGGTGAATTTAACTCAGATGACCATTTTATCTACTACTGCAGGCAGGAATCCCTCAGAAGAAATGGAGTAGCCATGATGGTCAACAAAAGAGACCGAAAGGCAGTACTTCAATGTAATCTCAAAAAGGACAGAATGATCTCTGTTCATCTCCAAGACAAACCATTCAATATCACAGTTATCCAAGTCTATGCCCCAACCAGTAATGCTGAAGAAGCTGACGTTGAATGGTTTTATGAAGACCTACAAGACCTTTTAGAACTAACACCCAAAAAAGATGTCCTTTTCATTACAGGGGACCGGAATGCAAAAGTAGGAAGTCAAGAAACACCTGGAGTAACAGGCAAATTTGGCCTTGGAATGTGGAATGAAGCAGGACAAAGACTAACAGAGCTTTGCCAAGAAAATGCACTGGTCATAGCAAACACCCTCTTCCAACAACACAAGAGAAGACTCTACACATGGACATCATCAGATGGTCAAAACAGAAATCAGATAGATTATATTCTTTGCAGCCAAAGATGGAGAAGCTCTATAGAGTCAACAAAAACAAGACCAGGACCTGACTGTGGCTCAGATCATGAACTACTTATTGCCAAATTCATGCTTATAGTGAAGAATGCAGGGAAAACCACTAGACCATTCAGGTATGACCTAAATCAAATCCCTTATGATTATACAGTGGAAGTGAGAAATAGATTTAAGGGCCTAGATCTGATAGATAGAGTGCCTGAAAAACTGTGGACTGAGGTTCGTGACATTGTACAGGAGACAGGGATCAAGACCATCCCCATGGAAAAGAAATGCAAAAAAGCAAAATGGCTGTCTGGGGAGGCCTTACAAATTGCTATGAAAAGAAGAGAGGCAAAAAGAAAAAGAGAAAAGGAAAGATATAAGCATCTGAATGCAGAGTTCCAAAGAATAGCAAGAAGAGATAAGAAAGCCTTCTTCAGCGATCAGTGCAAAGAAAAGGAGGAAAACAACAGAATGGTAAAGACTAGAGATCACTTCAAGAAAATTAGAGATACCAAGGGAACATTTCATGCAAAGATGGGCTCAATAAAGGACAGAAATGGTATGGACCTAACAGAAGCAGAAGATATTAAGAAGAGGTGGCAAGAATACACAGAACTGTACAAAAAAGATCTTCATGACCAGATAATCACGATGGTGTGATCACTAATCTAGAGCCAGACATCTTGGAATGTGAAGTCAAGAGGGCCTTAGAAAGTATCACTACAAACAAAGCTAGTAGAGGTGATGGAATTCCAGTTGAGCTGTTTAAATCCTGAAAGATGATGCTGTGAAAGTACTGCACACAATATGCCAGCAAATTTGGAAAACTGAGCAGTGGCCACAGGACTGGAAAAGTTCAGTTTTCATTCCAATACCAAAGAAAGGCAGTGCAAAAGAAAGCTCAAACTACCGCACAATTGCACTCATCTCACACACTAGTAAATTAATGCTCCAAATTCTCCAACCCAGGCTTCAGCAATACATGAACCGTGAACTCCCTGATGTTCAAGCTGATTTTAGAAAAGGCAGAGGAACCACAGATCAAATTGCAAACATCCACTGGATCATGGAAAAAGCGAGAGAGTTCCAGAAAAACATCTATTTCTGCTTTATTGACTATGCCAAAGCCTTTGACTTTGTGGATCACAATAAACTGTGGAAAATTCTGAAAGAGATGGGAATACCAGACCACCTAACCTGCCTCTTGAGAAATCTGTATGCAGGTCAGGAAGCAACAGTTAGAACTGGACATGGAACAACAGACTGGTTCCAAATAGGAAAAGGAGCACGTCAAGGCTGTATATTGTCACCCTGCTTATTTAACGTATATGCAGAGTACATCATGAAAAACCCTGGACTGGAAGAAACACAAGCTGGAATCAAGATTGCCGGGAGAAATATCAATAACCTCAGATATGCAGATGACAGCACCCTTATGGCAGAAAGAGAAGAGGAGCTAAAAAGCCTCTTGATGAAAGTGAAAGAGGAGAGTGAAAAAGTTGGCTTAAAACTCCACATTCAGAAAATGAAGATCATGGCATCTGGTCCCATCACTTCATGGGAAATAGATGGGGAAACAGTGGAAACAGTGTCAGACTTTATTTTTTTGGGCTCCAAAATCACTGCAGATGGTGACTGCAGCCATGAAATTAAAAGACGCTTACTCCTTGGAAGAAAAGTTATGATTAACCTAGATAGTATATTCAAAAGCAGAGACATTACTTTGCCGACTAAGGTCCATCTAGTCAAGGCTATGGTTTTTCCAGTGGTCATGTATGGATATGAGAGTTGGACTGTGAAGAAGGCAGAGCACTGAAGAATTGATGCTTTTGAAGTGTGGTGTTGGAGAAGACTCTTGAGAGTCCCTTAGACTGCAAGGAGATCCAACCAGTCCATTCTGAAGGAGATCAGCCCTGGGATTTCTTTGGAAGAAATGATGCTAAAACTGAAGCTCCAGTACTTTGGCAACCTCATGCAAAGAGTTGACTCATTGGAAAAGAATCTGATGCTGGGAGGGATTGGGGGCAGGAGAAGGGGATGACAGAGGATGAGATGGTTGGATGGCATCACGGACTCGATGGACATTAGTCTGAGTGAACTCCGGGAGATGGTGATGAACAGGGAGGCCTGGTGTGCTGGTATTCATGGGGTCGCAAAGAGTCGGACACGACTGAGCGATTGAACTGAACTGAATGTCCTTATAAGAATGTGATGAGATAACTTGAGTGCTCACTCCTGTACTCTTTTCTTCTTCACATATGCACTTGCTGGCGTGTACACAACACACACATGCACAGAGGAGAAACCGTGCTTGGACACAGTGAGAAGCTAATGGCCTATAAGCCAGAATGAGGAGTTTCATTAGGAACCATGCTGACATCTCTGTTTTGGTCTTATTGTTTTCATAACTATGAGAAAATTAATTTCTATTGTTTAAGCCATCCAGTCTATGATACTGTGTTATGGATGCCCAAGCAGAGTAATACATAAGTCAATGTTATCGTGACATTAAAGTATTGGTAAATAAATGGTCAAGATTTTTAAACTTACTGTTAAATATTTCCAGTCAAATTAAAACAGATATTTTGAATATTTTAAAATATAAACTACAATAGTTGATGTAACTTAAAAAAAAATCATCATACCTAAGCACTTCATGTTTATTTCTATCTCTGGTGTTCTTATGATTGTTATCTTTTTATAAAAAATTACATTTGGAACTACACTTTGTCATTAACAATGATCAAAATTTTTCTGCAAGAATTGATCATATGAATTGTCATGTGATCATAGAAAATTTTCTATAATAACTCAAGCAGCTTTACTTCAGAAACAAGATAGACCATTTTCATGAGATACTAGACTACTTATTGTATTACTTAAATTATTCATATTTTTTAAAGAGCATCATTTTAAATATGAATGAGTTACATCATTATGTGTGGTAAGGGATTGATAGTTAACTAATAACATTCTGTGATAGATATATTAAAAATCAGAAGTATTAAACCAAATTAAAAGCTTATTTTAAAATATCATATGAAATAATAAATTCCTTTACCTGAGCATAGAAAATGTTGGTAGTAAAAAAAAAAAAAAAAAAGAATTACAAAAGAGATGAAAAAGTATGTACAAAATACTTATCCCAAAGAAGTGCTTAAAACTGCATTAGAATTAATCTAGAGTAAAACTTAGCAGTCTTGTTGACCACTCGTTGGAAATCAGGATCCCATGGCACTCTTTGAAACAGCAGAGGTATTAACCCTGAAGTTCTGGCCTTATTCCAAATCTATTAATTAAATACTCCCTACCTTATATTCCCCACATATTTCCAATTAGAAAAATTATTCTCCATTTCTCTTTGATATTGCTATTGGGAAATGTTCTGGCACAAATCTCCTGTATCTGTTCTCTCTGGAATTTAATTTCAGTACAGCTTGAAATTTGGGATAAATGATATCTTTATATTTAAGGTGTTCTGACTTCTAATAAACTGACAAAAAGGACAATTGGACATTTTATAAAACATGTTGTTCAGATAAAACATGGCATTTTGTGTGTATGTTTGTGTATATGTAAGAAATATTATTAATGTAATGAATATTAAATATCTTAATCATAAAACATCATAAGAGAAGAAAAGTAATTGAAACTTCCAGGATATTCTTAATGTAGAGGGAGGAATTTCCTGGCAAGACAGCTGAAGTTATACTAATCAAAACAGAGATAGGAATTGCCAATTTTTTTCTTTTTTTTCCCCTTTCAAACCTCTACAGCTGGTTACATGGGGGAAGAAACAGATGGGATGTATTATATATATTTAAACAGCCTTTGACATCACATCAAACACCTTGTTTTGCTCTGTAAATGGAACTTAACTATTTTCCCACTTATTGCAGTCATAGCACTATTTGCATTTTATTTGAATGTTATAGACTAGACAAGAAATATAAAATATGTAAATATATTAATTTGTGCATCACAAAACAAAGTGATATCAAAGAGAGTACTAAACATTCTATTTTAAATTAATGAACAGTGAACTATTTTTTTATTCTCTGAAAAATGTGTTAACCTATTGTACTAGTTGAAAATTATCTCTTTTAATCTCTTGGCATTAAGAATAATTATGTCAGTATTTATTTCAGGAATGTTTTCACAGATTAAAAAGTGAATATGCTATAGAGGCTACCGCCAAAAATAATCTTGGGTTTCTGACAAGCCTATTTGTTGTCGTTCAGTTGCTAAGTCGTGTCCAACTCTTTGTAACCCCATGGGCTGCAGCACACCAGGCTTCCCTGTCCTTCACTGTCTCCTGGGGTTTGCTCAAATTCATGTTCATTGAGTCGATGGTGTTATCTAATTATTTGATCCTCTGCTGTCCTCTTCTCCTTTTGCCCTCAATCTTTCCCAGCATAAGCATTTTTTCCAATGAGTCAGCTCTTCACATCAGGTGGCCAAAGTATTAGAGCTACAGTTTCAGCATTAGTTCTGCCAATGAATATTCAGGGTTGATTTTTTTTAGGACTGATTGATTTGATCTCCTAGATGTCCAAGGTACTCTCAAGAATCCTCCAGCACCACAACTCAAAACCATTTACAAATAGAGTCATATTTGAAAAGACAGAACTAAAGATGAATTCATTAATTCATTTATTAATCCAACAAATGTTATTTGAGTATCTATCATGTGATATATATATTTTGTTTAATTTATTTTTGGCTATGCTGGATCCTCATTGCTTCATAGGTTTTTCTATACTTGTGGTGAGTGAGGCTGCTCTCTAACTGCAGTGTGAGGGTAGGGTTTCTCATTATGGTGGCTTGTCTTACTTATTGTAGGGCATGGGTTCCCAGGTGCATGGACTTCAGTAGCTGTGGCACATATTAGTTACAGCTCCTGGGCCCTAGAGCAGAAACTCAATAGTTGTGGTGCATAGGCGTAGTTGTTCCATGGCTGTGGGATCTTCCTGGATCAGGGATTGAACCCCTGTTTCCTGCATTGGCAGGCATATTCTTTACCACTGAGCCAAGAAGGAAGTCTTGGTGATAGACATGATGGGAATAAAATAAAGCAAAATCTTTAAGAGGATTACATTTTATTGGGTAAGAAGACAGTAAATACCCAAATGGTGTCAAACGGCAAAGGAGCTGTGAAGAACAGAAAGAATAAAAAGATACTTGAGAAAAGAATATTTATTTTCCTAAAGTGACCAGAGATGTTAACTTCTAGCCAAAGAGTTTAAATAAAACAGAGTATTTTTTCCATTTCTTTAAAGAGAACTATCTAAATTGTAATCATGATTTTATAATTAATTTTATCTGACTTCTACAACTTCCAATATAAAATACATTTGTTAAAACAAAATATGTTAATTTAAATGAGATAATAATCTTCTGGAGGAAATTGTTACATGCCTTAATTGTCTTGGCAGGAATGAGTAGAATAAGCTATCTCTAGTGTTGACAACTTATTTAAATCTTCATTTTTTGACATAAATTCAAACACATATGATTTTTATTGTTGAAATTTCATAGAGTATTTATCTATGAAACTCCAAAAAGTCAATACACTTTTGACAAGAATTACAGCATGTGATTAAGCAGTTTATATTTATTAAAATTGTCATGACTTATTGGCAGTGTGTTTTCATCTTGATCACATTTATTGGAATAACATGTTTAGTGATTTACTTATCATTTATCATAGCCTTAGAAACTGCTATTGGCTATATATTTTGCAGCTGCCAATTAATATTTGTTACTATCATCTCGACCATTTCAGAATTTTTCCTTGCAACAGTTTTAGTTCTAAATTTGTCTAAAATATTTGTCTTAATGTAAATTTCATATAACGTTGCTTTTTATTGTATCCATTCATTGTTTGGTTTTATTCTGCATTCTTTCTAAAAAGGGTGATTTTTTTTTTCAGTTTAATTTATTTCACTTTTTTATATTTTTAAATTTTGTTCTTTTATTTAGAAAATTACTCCACATAAATATCAGTTTTATTTTATGCTGATTTTGTGGAAATAGAAAATAGTAGATTTGCTTCTTGGCAAATATATGAGAAAATCACAATATATCTTCTGAGATATTTTCAGTATTACATTAAGTATATTTCTTTGGTATCATTTTATGTACCATGTATTTCTATGCTCGTTTTGACAGATCAGAGAACAGAGTAGAACAATGAAGTGAAAATTGGTGGATAAAAGTGGAAAGTTAACAAAGAAAATTGACCTCTATCATTTTGCTGTTGGTAAAAATAGATTTTGTTCACATCTGTAAAATTATAATGTATAAAGATTTGAAATACTGATGTAATATGTGCCAATATGCCTTTCATCTTACTTGAATCTGCAATTTTAGAAAACCATTATTATAATAAGAAAAGAACAGCTTCCTCCATTTTAATTAAATGTTTCTTAATTAAATTCATTTTTTACTTTTTAAGGGAAGGAATTATGTTTACCTTCATATATTACACTTAAGTAATAGAGAACAAAATACAATACCTAGATAGGGGAGAGGCAAAATCTTTGTTGGCACAGGTCCCTCTCTAATAAATATGCTTCACACTTTTAATCAGCTAAACCTCCTCAAATTCTGGAATTTATCTCAATAATCACTGATATCTCTATACTAAATAATATGGTTTAAACAACTTGCAAGTTACTGGACAGTCACCTTAAATTTTTGGATATTTTAATTCAGAGCTTTAATAAGCAAGTCATATCTCCAAATTCTATCTCTATAACAATGTGCAGTTACTGAAATTTATACATGTTAGTAAGTTCAAAATGGAAACAACGTACTGTGGAATGTATAGTGTTTTATCAACAAATGACGATAAGAGGAAAACAACAACAACAAAAGGAGCCAATGATTATTACAGTGTACATGAAGTAAGATTATTTGTTTCAAAAGTACAAAATGTTTCATATTTTTCTAAGCTAGCTAAGGTCTTCCCTGGTGGCTCAGTGGTAAAGATTCTGCCTGCCAATACAGGAGACACAGGTTCAATCCCTTGGATGAGGAAGATCCCTTTGAGGAAATGGCAACTCACTCTGGTATTCTTGCCTAGGAAATACCACTGACAGAGGAGCTTGGTGAGCTACAGTCCATGGGGAAAAGAGTTGGATATGTCTTGGCAATGGACTTCCCTGGTAGCTCAGCTTGTAAAGAATCTGCCTGCAATTCAAGAGACCCTGGTTGAGTTCCTGGGTCAGAAAGATCCGCTGGAGATGGTATAGGCTACCCACTCCAGTATTCTTGAGCTTCCATTGTGGCTCAGCTGGTAAAGGATTTGCCTGCACTGTGGGAGACCTAGGTTCAATCTCTGTGTTGGGAAGATCCCTTGGAGCAAGGGAATGGCTACCCACTCCAGTATTCTGACCTGGAGAATTTCAAGGATTGTATAGTCCATGGGGTTGCAAAGAGTTGGACAAGAAAGAGTTACTTTAACTTGACTTGACTTAGCAACTAAAACAACAATGCTAGCTTGAGTAACAAGAACCAAAAGAATGAAGAAGATAAGAGTCGTAACAGTGATAACATTGGATATGGTTTTGAAAATTATTAGAAAATACTTTTTGGATGAATTATTGGTAAGATAATTCTGTGTTTTTATTTGTAACAGTGAGCACAATATTATTTTGTAATTGAGTGAGATTTTAAATATTCTTTGCTATACATAACGTTTGAATATTTTAAAAGAATGCAATTAGCCCTCTGAATCAGTGGGTTCTGCTGATTCAACCAAACTGCTATAGAATACACAGTTAGCTGTATCCATGGAGGCAGAATGTGTTAATATGGAGGGTGAACAGAGATATGCTATTTTAAATATGGAACTTGAGCATCCATGGATTTTGATAATCCAGAGTTTCTGGGATCAATTCCTTAATGATATTGGATATCAAAACAACTGTCTATCAATTTCTAGCATAATTATAGAATCACATATACTATACATAATTCAAATATATATATATTTAAATATATATTTTTGTATGTACATGAAGCACAAAAAAATAGAGATCCACTAGGCCTTATAAATAATTTGCATCTCCCTATATACTCTTCCTTCATCCCATACTTTCCTATCTAAACAGTAGGCACTGTACAGAGTTTTTTATTTACTGTATAGTATGTATATATGCTTTTGATTTCTTAATTGTTAATGAAGCAGCCTTGAGTAACTCAATGAAACTAGGCCATGCCATGTGGGGCCACCCAAGACCGATGGGTCATGGTGGAGAGGTCTGAAAGAATGTGGTCCACTGGAGAGGAAATGGCAAACCATTTCAGTATTCTTGCCTTGAGAACCCCATGAACAGTAAGAAAAAGCAAAAAGATAGGACACTGAAAGATGAACTCTCCAGGTCAGTAGTTGCCCAATATGCTACTGGAGATGAGCAGAAAAAAACTTCAGAAAGAATGAAGGGATGGAGCCAAAGCAAAAACAACACCCAGTTGTGGATGAGACTGGTGATAGAAGCAAGGTCTGAAGCTACAAAGAGCAATGTAACATAGGAAACTGGAATATTAGGTCCATGAATCAAGGCAAATTGGAAGTGGTCAAATAGGAGATGGCAAGAATGAAAGTCACCATTCTAAAATCAGTGAACTAAAATGGACTGTAATAGGTAAATTTAACTCAGATGACCATTATATCTACTAATGTAGACAGCAATACCTTAGAAAAAATGGAGTAGCCATCATAGTCAACGAGAGTCTGAAATGCAGTACTTGGATACATCTCAGAAACGATAGGATGATCTCTGTTCATTCCCAGGAAAACCATTCAATGTTATGGTAATCCAAGTCTATGCCCAGACCAGTAACACTGAAGAAGCTGAATGGTTCTATGAAGACCTACAAGACCTTTTAGAACTAACACCTAAAATAGATGTCCTTTTTATTATAGGGGACTGGATGCAAAAGTAGGAAGTCAAGAAACACCTGGAGTAAGAGGCAAATTTGGCCTTGGAGTACAAAATGAAACATGGCAAAATCTAATAGAGTTCTGCCAAGAGAACACACTGGTCATAGCAAACACCCTCTTCCAACAACACAAGAGAAGACTCTGCACATGGACATCACCAGATGGCCAACACCGATCAGATTGATTATATCCTTTGCAGCCAAAGATGGATAAGTGTACACAGTCAGCAAAAAACATGACCAGGAGCTGACTGTGGCACAGATCATGAACTCCTTATTGCTAAATTCAGACTTAAATTGAAGAAAGTAGGGAAAACCGCTAGACCATTCAGGTATGACCTAAATCAAATCTCTTATGATTATACAGTGGAAGTGAGAAATAGATTTAGGGGACTAGATTTGATGACAGAGTGCCTGCTGAATTGTGGACAGAGGTTCGTGACATTGTACAGGAGGCAGGGATCAAGACTATCCCCAAGAAAAAGGAATGCAAGAAAGCAAAATGGCTGCCTGAAGAGGCTTTACAAATATCTGTGAAAGAAGAGAAGTGAAAAGCAAAAAAGAAAAGAAAAGATACACTCATTTGAATGCAGAGTTCCAAAGAATAGCAAGGAGATATAAGAAAGCCTTCCTCAGTGATCAGTGCAAAGAAATAGAGGAAAAACAATAGAATGGGAAAGACTAGAGATGTCTTCAAGAAAATTAGAGATACCAAGGGGCCATTTCTTGCAAAGATGGGATCAATATAGGAAAGAAGTTGTATGGACCTAAAAGAAGTAAAAGATATTAAGAAGAGGTGGCAAGAATACACAGAACTATACAAAAAAGATCTACATGACCCAGATAATCACGACGGTGTGATCAGTCACCTAAAGCCAGACCTCCTAGAATGTGAAGTTAAGAACACCTAAGGAAGTGGAGGAGATGGAATCCAAGTTGAGTTATTTCAAATCCTCAAAGAAATGCTGTGAAAGTGCTGCACTCCATATGTCAGCAAATTTGGAAAACTGAGCCGTGGTCACAGGACTGGAAAAGTCAGTTTTCATTCCAATCCCAAATAATGCTCAAATTACCACACAATTGCACTTATCTCACATGCTAGAAAAGTAATGCTCAGAATTCTCCAAGCCAGACTTCAGCAATAACTGAACTGTGAACTTCCGGATGTTCAAGCTGGTTTTAGAAAAGGCAAAGGAAGCAGAGATCAAATTGCCAACATCCTCTGGATATTCGACAAACTAAGAAAGTTCCACAAAAACATATATTTCTGCTTTATTGACTATGTCAAAGCCTTTGACTGTGTGGATCACAATAAGCTGTGGAAAATTCTTCAGGAGATAGGAATACCAGACCACCTGACCTGATTGAGAAACCTGTATGCAGGTCAGAAAGCAACAGGTAATACCGGCTATGGTACAACAGACTGGTTCCAAATAGGAGAAGGAGTACGTCAAGGCTGTATATTGTCACCCTGCTTATTCAACTTATTTGCAGAGTACATCATGAGAAATGCTGCGCTGGATGAAGCACAAGCTGGAATCAAGATTGCCAGGAGACATATCAATAACCTCATATATGCAGATGACACCACGTTTATGGCAGAAAGTGAAGAGGAACTAAAAAGCCTCTTGATGAAAGTGAAAGAGGAGAGCGAAAAAGTTAACTAAAAACTCGACATTCAGGAAACTAAGATCATGGCATCGGGTCCCATCACTTCATGACAAATACATGGCGAAACAGTGGAAACAGTGTCAGACTTTATTTTTTGGGCTCCAAAATCACTGCAGATGGTGATTGCAGCCATGAAATTAAAAGACGCTCACTCCTTGGAAGGAAAGTTATGACCAACTGATATAGCATATTAAAAAGCAGAGACATTACTTTGCCAACAAAAGTCCGTCTAGTCAAGGCTATAGTTTTTCCAGTGGTCATGTATGCATGTGAGAGTTGAACTATAAAGAGTGCTGAGTGCTGAAGAATTGATGCTTTTGAACTGTGGTGTTGGAGAAGACTCTTGAGAGTCCCTTGGACTGCAGGGAGATCCAACCAGTCCATCCTAAAGGAGATCAGTCCTGAATGTTCATTGGAAGGACTGATATTGAAGCTGAAAGTCCAATACTTTGACCACCTGATGTGAATGCTGACTCATTTGAAAAGACCCTGATGCTGGGCAAGATTGAGGGCTGTAGGAGAAGGGAACTACAGAGAATGAGATGGTTTGATGGCATACCAACCCAATGTACAAGGGTTTGCGTAGGCTCCGGGAGTTGGTGATGGACAGGGAAACTTGGAGTGCTGCAGTTCATGGGGTCACAAAAAGTCGGACACGACTGAGCAACTGAACTGTACTGAACTGAAATAATATTTTAAGTGCATATCAGTCACTGGACTTCCTTGGTGGTTCAGTAGTTAAAACTTCACCTTACAATGCAGGAGATGCATGTTTCATCCCTGGTTGGGGAACAAGACCCCACATGCTTTGGGGCCAAAATAAAAATATAAAGCAGAAGCAATATTGTAACAAATTCAATAAAGACTTTAAAAATGGTTCACTTCAAAAAATCTTTTTTAAAAACCATGTCATGTGTGTTTCTTCTATTGTAAAATATATATCTGAATTTTGCTCATTTTAACTCAAATTTTGTACTTCTTTTACTTTTTATACTAAATCTTTGTTCCATTGTGACTTTCAACTCTAATTTGCAATTCACATTTATATTTCAAATTTTAATATGTTTAATTCTGATATCTTCTGTTTAAATAAAGCTTTAATTTTAATATAGTAAAATTTATCCATATTTTTGGCATGTTCAGCTTTTTTTTTTTTTTTGATCATCTTTAAGACATCTCTCCCCACCATAGTGTCAGAAAACTTGCTCATGGCTCCTATATTTTCTTCCAAAACTTTTAAGGTTTTTCTTTTTCAAATTTAAGTTCTAAACCCATTGGGAATTGATATATATGCATGGACTATAATAGGGAATAGGCGAATAATTGTTTTACCATCTTTTAGTGGATATCAGGAAGTTATCAGTCTTTTCTGATAGCGCAGTTGATAAAGAATCCGCCTGCAATGCAGGGAACCATAGTTGGATTCCCGGGTTGGGAAAATCCCCTGGAGAAGGGAAAGGCTACCCACTCCAGTATTCTGACTTGGAGAATTCCATATAGTCCATGGAGTCGCAAAAGGTTGAACACAACTGAGCAACATTTACAATCTTTATCTGCTGATTTAATTCAGTCAAACAATCCAGTAAAATCATATCCTAGTGTTTTTTCCTATTACATCTGATTGGTTAATTTTTCTATTTCAGTACCACACTTTTATTTATTATAACTTCATATGAAGAGCCCTCAAATTGCTTTCTGAAAGACTTTAAGCTATTTTTGAAACTAGTCTTTCACATATAACTATGAAAATTAGTTTGCCCAAGTTTCATAATCGACCTGTCAGATAATTACTAAATTTGAATTGCATCTTTTGCTCAATTTGAAAAGAATTGGTGTAGATACAGAGCTAAAATTTTCCCCCAAGACTATAGATTAAGTTTCTCATTTTAAATGATATAAGTATCTTTAATGTTTAATAGTATTTTACTAGTTATATTTCTGTTTGCTAATTATATTAATAGCTTTGTTTATTCCTGAATTTATTTGTACTTGTCTAATAATATCTATGGTTGTTTTTAAGTGGTTTGTGTTAAAATGCAATTTTATAGCTAGTAAATCATTAGCATATATATCCTTTGAATTTTCTTTTAGAATGTTGGCTTCATTTCTTCCTTTCTATGATTCTTCACTTTATTTTCCTTGTCGTAGTCCTTTGGCTAGGACGTAAGTACAATGTAGAATGAAATGTATTATACAGTTACCTATGTCATATTCCCTGTTTTAAATGGATTATTCCCATACATTCTCAAAAAAGTTGTTTTCTGCTGGTTTTTAGTAGATACTATTTATCTCATTGACAAAGATTTATTTAACTATCATAAAATATGTTGAATTTTATCAAATAATTTCTGCATATCTATGAAATGGTCCTATTTTTTCCTCTGAGACTATTAATATAATAAATGCATTTTTATACATTTATTAGATATAACTCTTTAATTTCTTTTTATAATATTAATTTAGTTGGGATATTTTCAATACTTTTAAATATTTAAAATTTATTTTGAAAATATTTCTGTATTCTGACTGTTAATATTTTAAGGATCATGAAGTTTACATTTATTATTATGACTGAGGTAGATTTGCAGATTTACTTTCACAACAACAAAAACAATCTGAACTCATGATGTGTTTCTTTATTTTTATAATACCATGAACCAACAACTGTCCTTCTTGAATTCAGTAAATTGTTTCTTCCCCACAATTGTTTTTATATTGGCCTTCACTTTGTTAGTCATAACTATTTTCTATTTATAATGGATGTTTTGAATCCTAATAATCTTATCCAAGGTGAAACCTAGCCTCCTTAATGTGGCATGATCTACAAACAGAAATTTTATACTTTCCAGTCCATCATTCTGAACAGTGATGAAAGCATAAAACCCTGAATTTAAGATTAATCCTGTAGGATACCAGTTGTTTTATCCCCTGTCTCCAGACTGACCCCTGTTTATTGCTTTCTGATTACAATTTAGTCAATTGCCTGCTGACATAATAGCTATATAAGCTAAACTATATTTTCCAAGTACATTGATAAGGATATTAAGTTCAATATACTATGCACTAAGGACTCAAAAACCTCACTAATGCTACATTAATGTTAGTACATCACAGTGGTATTTATGAATACCCCAAATCCCTTGGAGTTATACTTGGCAGTAGCTCAAGGTATAATAATAAGGAAGTCACCAACCATCTGTCAGTACAGCTGGGTGAAGGTAACAAGTTCATAACAGTGAGAAAACAAATTTAAAGCAATGGGTGATCATTGGTGACATTTCAAGAAAGGGTTTGGTTATAATGTACCATTTCAAAAAATCTAAACACTTGCTCTGCAATGCCCCAATATATTCATATATCTCTGTTGCTAGTTAACAATCTCAGTGAGTAATTTCAGCCAACTGTTTCTGATGTGCTTATCTTTCCAAGGGCAAAAAAGCAATCTTGATATTTAGTTAAGTATTTTAGTTGTCTCAAAAGAATTCATAAGTAAAGAATTTCCTCATATGTGTACATAGAGTAATAATTGACAAACCAATATAAGATTGCCTCCCTGATTATCGATTTCCAAATTAAATAAGTTGGTACTGATTAAAATGACAAGCAAAGAGTCTAGGAATAAACTGTGAATTTTCCCAGATGTTCACCAATAGATCTTTTATACTTCTATAGCACTCGATATATTTGTTGAAACTTTTTATTTTTCATATGTTAAAATTATCATAATCCCTAATTATATTAGAGCCCATTGTAGGAAACAGAAAGTATTAGTACAAAAAGACATAATGGAAGGACTGTATTTCTCAGAATCATCAGAACTATAGGAATTTAAGTTTTCCCTGAATATTAAGATCAAGGAAAAAAAAAATCATGGTTACAAGTGAAAGGTCAGGAATATGCCTCTGCTCTCTCTGTGCTGTGCTTAGTTGTTCAGTCATATCTGACTCTTTGTGACCCCATGGGCTGCAGACTGCCAGGCCCCTCTGTCCATGGGGATTCTCCAGGCCATAATACAGGAGTGGGTACCTTTCCCTTCTCCAGGGGATCTTCCCAACCCAGGCATCAAACCCAAGTCTCCCACATTGCAGGCAGATACTTTACCAACTGAGGCACTTGTATTCTGGTCTGGAAAATTCCAAGGATTGTATAGTCCATGAGGTCACAAAGAGTTGGACATGACTAAGTGATGTTTACTGCTCTCTCTCAGTTCAGTTCAGTTCAGTTCAGTTCAGTCGCTTAGTCGTGTCCGACTCTTTGCAACCCCATGAATCGCAGCACACCAGGCCTCCCTGTCCATCACCAACTCCTGGAGTACACTCAGACTCATGTCCATCGAGTCCATGATCCCATCCAGCCATCTCATACTCTGTCGTCCCCTTCTCCGCCTGCCCCCAATCCCTCCCAGCATCAGGCTCTTTTCCAATGAGTCAACTCTTCACATGAGGTAGGCAAAGTATTGGAGTTTTAGCTTTAGCATCATTCCTTCCAAAGAAATCCCAGGGCTGATCTCCTTTAGAATGGACTGGTTGGATCTCCTTGAAGTCCAAGGGACTCTCAAATGTCTTCTCCAACACCACACTTCAAAAGCATCAATTAGTCGGAGCTCAGCTCTCTTCACAGTCCAACTCTCACATCCATACATGATCACTGGAAAAACCATAGCCTTGACTAGACAGACCTTTGTTGGCAAAGAAACATCTCTGCTTTTCAATATGCCATCTAGGTTGGTCATAACTTTTCTTCCAAGGAGTAAAGGTCTTTTAATTTCATGGCTGCAGTCACTATCTGCAGTGATCTTGGAGCCCAAAATAATAAAGTCTGATGCTGTTTCCACTGTTTCCCCATCTATTTGCCATGAAGTGATGGGACCAGATGCCATGATCTTCATTTTCTGACTGTTGAGCTTTAAGCCAAATTTTTCACTCTCCACTTTCACTTTCAAGAGGCTTTTTAGTTCTTCTTCACTTTCTGCCATAAAGGTGGTGTCATCTGCATATCTGAGATTATTGATATTTCTCCCGGTAATCTTGATTCCAGCTTGTGCTTCTTCCTGCCCAGCATTTCTCATGATGTACTATGCATATAAGTTAAAAAAGCAGGTGACAATATACAGCCTTGATGTACTCCTTTTCCTATTTGGAACCAGTCTGTTGTTCCATGTCCAGTACTAACTGTTGCTTCCTGACCTGCATATAGGTTTCTCAAGAGGCAGGTCAGGTGGCCTGGTATTCTCATCTCTTTCAGAATTTTCCACACAGTTTATTGTGATCCACACAGTCAAAGGCTTTGGCATAGTCAATAAAGCAGAAGTAGATGTTTTTCTGAACTATTGCTTTTTCAATGATCCAGAAGATGTTGGCCATTTGATCTCTGGTTCCTCTGCCTTTTCTAAAACTAGCTTGAACATTTGGAAGCTCACGGTTCACGTATTACTGAAGCCTGGGTTGGAGAATTCTGAGTATTACTTTACTAGCATGTGAGATGAGTGCAATTTTGTGGTAGCTTGAGCATTCTTTGGCATTGCCTTTCTTTGGGATTGGAATGAAAACTGACCTTTTCTAGTCCTGTGGCCACTGCTGATTTTCAAATTTGCTGGCATATTGAGTGCAGCACTTTCACAGCATCATCTTTCAGGATCTGAAATAGCTCAACTGGAATTCCATCATCTCCACCAGCTTTGTTCATAGTGATGCTTTCTAAGGCCCACTTGACTTCACATTCCAGGATGTCTAGCTCTAGGTGAGTAATCACACCATCATGATTATCTTTGTCCTGAAGATCTTTTTTGTACAGTTCTTCTCTGTATTGTTGCCACCTCTTCTTAATATCTTCTGCTTCTGTTATGGCCATACCATTTCTGTCCTTTATTGAGCCCATCTTTGCATGAAATATTCTCTTGGTATCTCTAATTTTCTTGAAGAGATCTCTAGTCTTTCCTATTCTGTTGTTTTCCTCTATTTCTTTGCATTGATCGCTGAAGAAGGCTTTCTTATCTCTTCTTGCTATTCTTTGGAACTCTGCATTCAGACGCTTATATCTTTCCTTTTCTCCTTTGCTTTTCACTTCTCTTCTTTTCACAGCTATTTGTAAGGCCTCCCCAGATAGCCATTTTGCCTTTTTGCATTTCTTTTCCATGGGGATGGTCTTGATCCCTGTCTCCTGTACAATGTCACGAACCTCCGTCCATAGTTCATCAGGTACTCTATCTATCAGATCTAGTCCCTTAAATCTATTTCTCACTTCCACTGTATAATCATAAGGGATTTGATTTAGGTCATACCTGAATGCTCTAGTGGTTTCCCCTGCTGTCTTCCATTTAAGTCTGAATTTGGCAATAAGGAGTTCATGATCTGAGCCACAGTCAGCTCCTGGTCTTGTTTTTGTTGACTGTAACCAGGGCTTGATTACTTGTTGCGTTAGAAGTACTCAAGTATTTTTGTATTAGAATAAAAAGCTTCAAGGAAGAAACTTAAACTCAAAAAAAGTGCAGCCTGTTCCTTACAAAAATCATTAACATTCGGAGTCATCAATAAGTACTTGATAAATATTTCGTTTCAATTTTGAGTTGATAAATATTCATGAATATGATGTCATTTACTTATTAGAGATGATAATGTTCTGAGTTAATTTTAAAATATTTGTGATAAAGCATATATTTTAAGTGTATGTTAAGGGAAGAAAATAAAATCTATTAAATGTATTTTGGCATTTTATTTGTTTGTCATTATTTTTTGTAGAGTGTGTTTATGAGAGTAGCACATATTTCCATGAAAGGGCATATTTTAAAAAATCTCCTTTTGATTATAGTTGTAAGTTTTACCTTAAACAATCATTAAATTAGCATTTATTAAAGCCACATCTTTCATACTAATGAAGTTCCTTGATATATGATGAGAAAACTTTGAAGGTAGATTCTTTCCAACCACAGGAGATTGAAAGCTAAATGACAGATTAACTTATTGCAAGAAGCTAGTTGAAGGAAATGGTAAGACTTAGAGTTGAAGTATGACTTCAGCATCTTCTGTTCTCAATGCAACTGACTAACTGTAAATAGAGCAAAGTAGAACTCAAGCAATGAGTGAGTCACTGCAGTTTACAGAGATGGAGCTTCATGGGGACAAAAGGAATAAGCATGTCTACACATGGAAAGATAAGTGTGGCAGTAAGAATCCCACTTGTTTCTGCTTGTTAGTGTCTAAATGAGTAGGAAGGATTTGGGGGTGTAGGCAAAAGGAATCATCAATCCAGTTGTTAAGGGTTAAATAGTATTAATTTTTTGTTAGTTTATTTAAACTAAATTTTAAGGGTAAAATCTTTTGGAATATTTAAAAACTTTAGAAATTATCATGAATAAATATCCCTTTAAGTTGTTAGATTTGAATCTGTCCAGGTGTTATTAAAATTTTCTGACCTTGGAGTATATGTGTTTGGAATAGGTCTTCTATTTGGGAGACCATAAGCCTATGTGCGTGTGTGCTCAGTCTCTTCAGTTTTTCAGTTGTGCCCAACTCTGTGGCCCTGCGGACTGCCCACCAGGCTCCTCTGTTCATGAGATTATCCAGACAAGAATACTGGAGTGGGTTGTCAGACCCTCCTCCAGGAGATCTTCCCCACCCAGGGATCAAACCAAAGTCTCCTACATGCCAGGTAGATTCTTTGCCGCTGAGCCATGGAGGAAGCTCTAAGCCTATATGTATGCTGTTTGGAAATAAGTTGATTTTGTTATATTGAAAAGTTTTTATAAATATCAATATTATTAACTCCATGGATAAACTGAGATTTGTGTACATTACTTGTTAAGTTTTTCATGACACATATTTTGATGTAGGTATCTTTTTGAGACTACTTGTCAATATTCTTTAAATAAGCATTATATAAACAAAAGGGCAGTGACTTGGTGACTTTTTTTTAATATTAACTATTGCTCATGAATCACATTTTCCTGATTCTTTGTATACCTTGTAACCATCTGGTTTCTGTTTGACATTCTGAGTGATACATTTGAGGAAATTTAGAGTATGTTTTCTTCCTTTAAAGGATAGTGAGTTTTATAATGGCAGGCATTACATAACAGGACCATCTTGATTTTTTCAAACTTGGTTTAGTGCTTTGTCAGGCATACTTTGTGTCATCTCATTGGTACTTGAAAATGGTTCTTACTCTAAAGTTTGATCTTTAACTCTAATATTTGAGCTCTCTGGATGCTCAATTAGAAGCTCCAAAGGACTGAGCAACATTTATACTCTTAGTTGGGGGAAATGCCACCTTTTCTTACCACAGTAAAATCTTAATACTTCTGTTAATCTATTTTAACTCCTATATTAAGTATTCTCTGCTAGGCCTACTGGGCCTTACTCTTGGCAAGCAAACTCAGTCACTGACAAAATCTCAGAGAGAGTTCCCAAGGGAACTTCTGAAGATGCTTCCCAGTGATGTTTTCCCTTTTCTTACATGGTCTGCCACTCATATCTTAACTACTTCAGAAAGATTGCATGTTATCTGTGCCTCCTAGGCTGAGCAAGATCACATCTTACTACTTCAGTTTGACCTTTCTAAGCCATGGTGTGAAAAATGCTCCCAGGCCAGAGTGAAAGGAGTACTGGGCTCACTGGTTTCCATTTATTCAGCTTTCACAGTCCTGTTTTGTTGTCCATTGACTTAACATCATATATTTTTCCTCTTGAATGGAAGTCTGTAATATTTATATAAGAATTTATTTAGAAGTGAATTTAGTAAAGGTAGAGGTATGGACAGAATCTGGGCAGTGATACTTTGTTAAGATAACTGTTTCAAATACACTCTTATTTCAAATTGCAAAGAATAAACAAATTATTTTTACAGTTGTATTTTTCTTCCTCCTTCATCTCTATGAAAGGAAAAGAATAATATTATAAGTTGTACTGCATTATAACAAAACCTCCCCAAAGAAAAAGCAAAGCAAGAAAGAAAAGTGGTCATCTGAGGAGGTCTTACAAATAGCTAGAGAATGAAGAGAAGTGAAAAGAAAGGGAAAAAGAGAAAGGTTCAGTTCAGTTCAGTTCAGTTCAGTTCAGTCGCTCAGTCATTTACGACTCTTTGCCACCCCATGAATCACAGCACACCAGGCCTCCCTGTTCATCACCATCTCCCGGAGTTCACTCAGACTCATGTCCATCGAGTCCATGATGCCATCCAGCCATCTCATCCTCGGTCGTCCCCTTCTCCTCCTGCCCCCAATCTCTCCCAGCATCAGAGTCTTTTCCAATAAGTCAACTCTTCGCATGAGGTGGCCAAATACTGGAGCTTCAGCTTTAGCATCATTCCTTCCAAAGAAATCCCAGGGTTGATCTCCTTCAGAATGGACTGGTTGGATCTCCTTGCAGTCCAAGGGACTCTCAAAAGTCTTCTCCATTCATCAAGAGGCTTTTTAGCTCCTCTTCACTTTCTGCCATAAGGGTGGTGTCATCTGCATATCTGAGGTTATTAATATTTCTCCCGGCAATCTTGATTCCAGCTTGTGTTTCTTCCAGTCCAGTGTTACTTCCAGCCCAGTGTTTCTCACGATGTACTCTGCATAGAAGTTAAATAAGCAGGGTGACGATATACAGCCTTGATGTACTCCTTTTCCTATTTGGAACCAGTCTGTTGTTTCATGTCCAGTTCTAACTGTTGCTTCATGACCTGCATACAGATTTCTCAAAAGGCAGGTTAGGTGGTCTGGTATTCCCATCTCTCTCAGAATTTTCCACAGTTTATTGTGATCCACACAGTCAAAGGCTTTGGCACAGTCAATAAAGCAGAAATAGATGTTTTTCTGGAACTCTCTCGCTTTTTCCATGATCCAGTGGATGCTGGCAATTTGATCTCTGGTTCCTCTGCCTTTTCTAAAATCAGCTTGAACATCAGGGAGTTCACGATTCACGTATTGCTGAAGCCTGGCTTGGAGAATTTTGAGCATGACTTTACTAGCATGTGAGATGAGTGGAATTGTGTGGTAGTTTGAGCATTCTTTGGCATTTCCTTTCTTTGGAATTGGAATGAAAACTGACCCTTTTCAGTCCTGTGGTCACTGCTGAGTTTTCCAAATTTGCTGGCATATTGAGTGCAGCACTTTCACAGCATCATTTCAGGATTTGAAACAGCTCAACTGGAATTCCATCACCTCCACTAGCTTTGTTCATAGTGATGCTTTCTAAGGCCCACTTGACTTCACTTTCCAAGATGTCTGGATATACCTAAACACAGATTTCCAAAATACAGCACAGAGAGACAAGAAGGCCTTCTTCAATGAACAGAGTATAAAACTAGAAGAAAACAACAGAAAGGGAAAGGCTAGAGATCTCTTCAGGAAACCTGGATATATCAAGGGAATATTTTGTCCAAAGATAAGCACAATAAAAGACAGAAAGTGTAGATATCTAAACACTGAAGAGATGAAGAAGAGATGGAAAAAATACATGGAAGAACTGTACAAAAAGCATCTTTATGAACCAAGTTACCATTGTGATATGGGCAGCCACCCAGAGCCAGACATTCTGAGAATGAAGTCAAATAGGCCTTAGAAAGCACTTCTGTTAATAAAGCCAGTGGATACAATCGAATTCCAGTAGAACAGTTTAAAAAAACCTAAAGTATGATGCCACCAAGTTATTGTATTTAATATGTCAGCAAATCTGGAAGACTCAGCAGTGCCCACAGGACTGGAAAAGGTTAATCCCCATCCCAATTCCCAAGAAGGGTAGTACTAAAGAATGTGCTAACGATCAGACAGTTGCACTCATCTCCCATGCTAGGACAGTCATGCTTAGAATCTTGCAAGCTAAGCTTTAGCATTATGTGACAAGAACTTCCAGATGACCAAGCTAGTTTAGAAAAGCAAGAGGAATGAGAGATCAAATTGCCAACATTCCCTGGATCATAGAGAAAGCTAAGCAATTTCAGAAAAACATCTACCTCTGGTTTATTGACTATACCAAAGCCTTTGACTGTGTGGATCATAAGAAACTGTGGAAAGCTCTTAAAGAGATGGGAATACCAGACCATCTTACCTGTCTCCTGAGAAACTTGTATGCAGGTCAAGAAGCAACAGTTAGAACCCTGTATGGAAGAACTGATTGGTTACAAGATTGAGAAAGAAGTACACCAGGACTGTCACCTGGTTTGTTTAATCTATGTGATGAGCACATGAAAAATGCCAGGCTGGATGAGTTGCAAGCTGGAATCAAGATAGGTAGGATAAATATAGACAAGCTCAGATATGCAGATGATACCACTCTAATGGCAGAAAGTGAAGGGAGCTATTTAGCCTCTTGATGAGGGTAACGGAGGAGCATGAAAGAACTGGCTTAATACTAAATATTAGAAAAACTGAGATCATGGCATCTGGCCCCATTACTTCATGGCAAATAGAGGGGGAAAAGGTGGAAATAGTGACAGATTTCCTCTGCTTAGGCTCAAGGAGCACTGTGGATGGTGTCTGCAGACATGAAATCAGAAGACTTCTTCTTCTTGGCCTGAAGCTAAAAGAAACCTAGACAGTGTGTTGAAAAGCAGAAACATTAGTCTCCTGACAAAAGTCTGTATAGTCAAGGCTTTGGTCTTCCCAGTGGAAATGTACATTGTGAGAGCTTGACCATAAAGAAGGTGGAGCACTGAAGAATGTATGCTTTCAAACTGTGTTGCTGTAAAAGACTCCTGAAAGTCCCTTGGACTGCAAGGAGATCAAACCAGTCAATCTTAAGGGAAATCAACCCAGACTACTCATTGGAAGGACTGATACTGAAGCTGAAACTCCAGTACTTTGGTCATCTGATGGAAACAGCTGACTCATTGGAAAAGTCCTTGATACTGGGAAATATTGAGGGCAGAAGGAGAAGATGGAGTCAGAAAATGGGATGGCTAGATGCAATGGACATGAACTTGGGCAAACTTTGGGAGATAGTGAGGGACAGGGAGGCCTGGCGAGCTACAGTCCATTAGGTTGCAAAGAGTAGGACACAACCAGGTGACTGAACAACTACAATACTACATTCCTATATTCCTATATTCCTATACACTACCATATTCACATACAGTTTTATCATTATTTCCTAACATTATTAAAAGACCCAAATGCATGACACTCTTGTGAATAAATTAGACATGAAATCACTTGTTCTATGATAATGGAATTAAGAGGATTATTTTGATTTTTCTGTAAGTGCCATTTAATATTTTTTTCATATTTTTGAGGTATAAATAAGAGTGTGTGTCATATACTTGCAAATATATTTTATTTAGATAAGAATATATTAAAAAGCTTATAACAAGTCATTGCAAATTTCTCCTTGGTTCTTATCTTTAACTGTTTATATAATATTTCTAGAAAAATACCCACAGCTCACAAACCCTAGTAAGAATGTCTCCAGATTTCTAAAGACGTCTCATTATTCCTCAGGAACAAATCCATTTCCACAGTATGCCTGCTATACCTTCATGTGTCACAGTTACAAAATGTGGCTCTGTCTGGCTTAGTTGTCCTAGCCTGCTGCATTCACCACTGCTTTGCCCATATGTTAGGTGCTAATGCTGCTCAACCTGGTACAAATTTAAATAATAATGTAATTTCTGCTTGGAATCTCTACCCCTTCAGATATCCAGAATACTCCTCAAACTAATCAAACTCAACACTTCTAGACCCCTTTCCAACAGGATGGGTTGTCACTCAAGAAAATATCAGTATCTTTTCCTCCAGCATAAGCACAACTCAACTTTTCTTAGTTCCTCCTTCATATTTATTGGATATGTCAGTAGAGAAATATGTGAAAACTTCATTCCTATATACAGATTGGGTTCATTCTCCAAACAGATAGACTATACACATATAGACCTCTAAGGCCAGTGAAATCATTCTGTTGAACCAATTTCTATCTGTTGAACTTTGCAGAAGAGTGAGTGAAAGCTAAGGTTCAAACTGAGTTCCTGCGACACTAATAATAATACAACTAAAAATAATAAAACTCTTTTAAATTATCATTTATAAAAAGAATCTGATGTGTTTATTGATTGAGACTAAAAAAATAACAGAGCAATGTATCATGATATTTATCAAAGAACACAAAATTCAGTGTCTGGGTTTTTCACCTACTGTAGCATGAAAGTGAATGTCACTCAGTCATGTCTGACTCTTTGTGATTCCATGGACTCTACTAGCCAGAATACTGGAGTGGGTATCCTTTCCTTTCACCAGAGGGTCTTCCCAAACCAGTGATCGAACCCAGGTCTCCTGCATTGCAGGTCGATTCATTACCAGCTAAGTCACAAAATCCTTCAGCAAATTATTTTCTTTTCTCAGTCTGTAATATTGTGATGTAATAAGAATACACATTTTGGCCTTTATCTCTTGTTCCTGAACAGATTTCCTAAAACCTTTGCAGTTGTCTTAGGAATAAAGGTGTTAAGAGCATCTTTATTCTAATACTTGGTCCTTGATACCAGTTCCTGACACAGTGCTTCTTAACACCTTAGAATTTCCTGAGTGACAGGAGAATATTCTATTCTGAGGATCTGATTCTTGGTGACTCCTGGGTAGCATCAGGATAAGGATGGCTGCCAGAGAGACCAAACAAGCCATGATTAGAAGTTTGGAGGTTTTAGCCCCACTACTCATTTTCTCTAGGGAACAGAGATGAGCTGGAGATTAAGTTAATAATCAGTCATACCTATATATTGAAGTCCCTGGTGTCTCAGTCAGTAAAGAATTTACCTGCAATGCAGGGGAACATCTGCAGGATTTCCTGGGTTCAATCCCTGGGCCAGGAAGATCCCCTGGAGAAGGAAATGGCAACCCACTCCAGTAATCTTGCTTGGGAAATTCCATGGACAGAGGAGCCTAGTGGTCAAAAGTCCATGGGGTCACAAAGAGTCAGACATGACTTAGCGAATAAACTACCTATGCATTGAAGCCTCCATAAAAAACCCTAAACAATGAGGTTGATAAAACTTCCAGGTAGATGAAAACATTCACATGCTGGGAGAGTAGTGTACCCTAATTCCATGGAGGCAGAACTTCTGTATCTGGAGCCCTTCAAGACCTCTCCTTATATATCTTGTTATCTGGCAGTCTACCTGTGCTGTTATTTTTCAGTCACCAAGTCACATCTTGTAGCACACTTGGTGGCTATGTCCATGGAATTTAACAGACAAAAATAATGGAGTGTGTTGCCATTTCCTCCTCCAGGAGATCTTCCGAACCCAGGGATCAAACCTGCATTGAAGGGGAATTATCTACTGCTTGAGCCATTGAGGAAGCCTCTCTAACTCAGTACTAATCATTAAAAAATTATGGGTGTTCTTCTGTACATACTTACGCATGTTTTAAGTTCAGTTCAAGTCTATTACTCCTATCCGACTCTGCAGCCCCATGGTCTGCAGTACGCCAGGCTTCCCTATCCATCACCAACTCCCAGAGCTTACTCAAACTCATGTCCATTGAGTCAGTGATGCCTTACATTAACTAGAATAGGCTTATAAGAAAATATAGATATGGGCCATCCATTTAAATAAAATTCAGTTTGTAGTTAAAGCACTATAAACACTCAGTTAAAAGGTTTGAAATTGTCAATGTTATCTTAAAAAAACTACAGTAAACATAGAACTTCATCTTTAAATTGTATAAAAGGTAAAAGTGGGAGAGAGTGTAAGGTAGGGTTGAAACTACTAAGTAGTGGAAATAAAAGCAAGATTCACAGCACTGGATAGCCTATAGGAAGAACAAGGAAAGTATAGTGTTATGTACAGCATTCTAGTTATTACCTTTGCTGCCTCCCACTCTGCTACTATACTTTGCATTTAGCAGCTAATACATGGTGGCAAACAATGCTGTTTTGAAAAATGCTATGTATAAACTAACAAAAATCAAGTAACATATTGATTTAATTTCCCCATTTATCAATCACAAATGAACTAAAGATGACTTAGAGCACAACAAATTGAATTTGATGCTTTAAATCAGATAAGGCCATAGGTAGACTGACTTATAATGAGTCCAGAACAGTTAATGAAGGGTGCTCCTGCTTATAAATGTACTAATAAAATAAATACTTTTGTGTTTTTCTTGCTTTACACAGAAAAGGGTTTGCTAGAATTAAAACATGGCACCTATATTATATAGGGACCTTAAGAAATATTGCCTTACCTATGGTACATAATTCACATGTCCTTGAAAGATAATAAACTAACCTGCATGAACTGTGGTGTTGGAGATGACTCTTGAGAGTCCCTTGGACAGCAAGGAGATAAAAACAGAATATTCATTGGAAGACTGATACTGAGGCTGAAGCTCCAATACTTTGGCCACTTGATGCAAAGATCCAACTCATTAAAGACACTGATGCTGTGAGAGATTGAAGGCAGGAGGAGAAGGGGACAACAGAGGACGATGGTTGGATGGCATCACAGACTCAATGGACATGAGTTTGAGCAAAGTCTGGGAGATAGTGAAGGACAGAGAAGCCTGGTGTGTGCTGCAGTCCATGGGGTTGCAAAGAGTCGGACATGACTGAGCAACTGAACAACAACAACAAAAACCTGTGTGCATGCTAAGTTGCTTTAATTGTGTCCTACTCTTTGAAACCCTATGGACTATACCCTACCAGTCTCTTCTGTCCATGGGATTATCCAGGCAAGACTGGAATAGATTGCCATTTCCTCCTCTAGGGATCAAACCTCACCTCTTAGGTCTGCTGCATTGTCAGGCAGTTTCTTTACCACTAGTGCAGCCTTGGAAGTCCAAATTAACTAGTTTATGTAGAATTAATTTTGACTTAAACAAATGTCACAAACATTTTGATTTAGTGGATAAAGAATTAGTAATAATATTAAAATTCTCCTTGATCTTGAAATGTCTTTTTCCAAATCTTAGTATAGTACCATTGCTGTTGTCCATAGTGCAATAATATGAAGTTTTATTGTTTTATTACAGAATGCTAAATATTTTCAGTTCAGTTCAGTTCAGTCGCTCAGTCGTTGTCCGACTCTTTGAGACCCCATGAATCGCAGCACGCCAGGCCTCCCTGTTCATCACCATCTCCCGGAGTTCACTCAGACTCACATCCATCGAGTCCGTGATGCCATCCAGCCATCTCATCCTCTGTCATCGCCTTCTCCTCCTGCCCCCAATCCCTCCCAGCATCAGAGTCTTTTCCAATGAGTCAACTCTTCGCATGAGGTGGCCAAAGTACTGGAGTTTCAGCTTTAGCATCATTTCTTCCAAAGAAATCCCAGGGTTGATCTCCTTCAGAATGGATTGGTTGAATCTCCTTGCAGTTGAAGGGACTCTCAAGAGTCTTCTCCAACACCACAGTTCAAAAGCACCAATTCTTCAGCACTCAGTCTTCTTCACAGTCCAACACTCAGATCCATACATGATCGCAGGAAAAACCATAGCCTTGACTAGACGGACCTTAGTCGGCAAAGTAATGTCTCTGCTTTTGAATATACTATCTAGGTTGATCATAACTTTTTTTCCAAGGAGTAAGTGTTTTTAATTTCATGGCTGCAGTCACCATCTGCAGTGATTTTGGAGCCCCAAAAAATAAAGTCTGGCACTGTTTCCACTGTTTCCCCATCTATTTCCCATGAAGTGATGGGACCAGATGCCATGATCTTCGTTTTCTGAATGTTGAGATTTAAGCCAACTTTTTCACTCTCCTCTTTCACTTTCATCAAGAGGCTGTTTAGCTCCTCTTCACTTTCTGCCATAAGGGTGGTATCATCTGCATATCTGAGGTTATTGATATTTCTCCCGGCAATCTTGATTCTAGCTTGTGTTTCTTCCAGTCCAGGGTTTTTCATGATGTACTCTGCATATAAGTTAAATAAGCAGGGTGACAATATACAGCCTTGACATACTCCTTTTCCTATTTGGAACCAGTCTGTTGTTCCATGTCCAGTTCTAACTGTTGCTTCCTGACCTGCATACAGATTTCTCAAGAGGCAGGTTAGGTGGTCTGGTATTCCCATCTCTTTCAGAATTTTCCACAGTTTATTGTGATCCACACAGTCAAAGGCTTTTCAGTAAGGGAAATTATTTTTCATATAATGTCATATAGGAAAAGCCAATTTGTAAGAAAATTATGAAATGTCATCAGTTAACTTAACTATTTTTGAAACATGCATTTACATTCTGTAGCTCTCAAGATAATTCTTTAGAGACCCAGGGTTCTAAGAAATAGAATAAGAAAATAAATCTTTTCTCTCATAATTATGTTTTATCATCAATTACACAATATCAAAGAATGGAGTAATAATGATAATGTCTTTCAAATTATTTTATATAAATTAGAAGTACAGTAAAAAGAAATTGACATCTTATATTTATTTATATACTTTCTATTTCAATAATTGAGGTGGCTGAACATTCAGGGTTAAACCAGAGAAGAAGTTGACAAAATAAAGGGAAAAGATAAAACTGCTATGGCACATAAACTACCTCTCTCTGAGGACTATAGCCAAAACAGAATAAAAAGGAGGGGGAAATATAACAGCCTCTGTATCTCTCATGAAATAATAAGAATAGTAATAAATATTTGTAAGATATTAATGTTTTTCTGTCATACTAATTGGAAATCTTAGTCACAAGCCTGAGATAGTTATTTATTTGATGATTTAATGTTAAACAAGTATGTATAATAAGGTACAATGGTAACTTAGAGAATCAAAGGACAGGCAGGGATCTGGGCCTCTGTAACATAAATGACAATCTCTTGGAAATGCTACAAAAAATTTCCTCTTTGCCTTCTGTCTCTGTTCTACTATTTATCTGTTATTTTTCTTCAAGACAAAAGTTGAGGGACATGGTAGGAGTAATGCTATAACCCACTTGTAGTAAAACAATATAACTGAAAGTGCATTAGGAAAGTGCACTAATTTTCAACTATTTCATAAGTAATTATCAAAAACTCAGTGGCTTAAAAAAACACAAACTTACTGTTTTACATTCTGTAGCACAGAACTCCAACAACAGGGCTCAAGAGACTAAAATCAGAGTGTTGGTCAGCTACATTCATTTCTAGAGAAGAATTTGTTTTCTTCTTAATCTGGGCTGTTGACAGAATCACTTCTTTGTATCCCTATGACAGACACTGCCATATTCTTGCTGGCTGCCAACTGAAGGCTATTCTTAGCTTTTGGAGGCCACTCTCATTTTTTGGTTTGTGTTTCCCTACCTCTTTTCAAAAGGCCAGCAAGGGCAAGTTGAGTCCTTTTTATTATTTGACTCTCTCCTTTCTTCCCTTTTCGCTGACCAACACTTCTACTTGATTCTTCCATTTTTAAGAAGTTCTGTCATTAGACTGTGCCCATCAGGAAAACCCAGGCTATTTTAAGATCCATAATCTTTACCCCATCTGTACCTTTTGGGCTTCCCTTGTGGCTCAGCTGGTAACATGGCATCTTAGATTAGGGTGTGGATATCATATATTAGGGACAGCATTATTCTGACTACCAGAAAGAGATAAATATTTCTATTCTTTTGAAATTAACCCATTAAAAATATACATTTACTTTTAAAAAGTAAATGCAAAGCTAAATGCAAAAGTAATCAAAAATATAAGAAAAATGTTCTGCTTTGAAAGAAAATGTAATTTGACAAATTAATAAATATATGAAATTAAACAAATTGAATGCTTGAGAAATGAAAGAAACTACATTAGGATAAGAGAATTAATAATCACAAGGAATGTCATAAAAATGTTTATTTTTTAAAATTTATTTTATTGAAGTATAGCTGATATACAATGTGCTAGCTTTTGATGTACAACAAATTGTTTCAGTTAAATATATGTATTCAGTGAAATGTGTATATTCTTTTTCATATTCTTTTCCATTATGGTTTATTACAAGAAATTAAATCTATTTTTGCACTATGCAATATGACCTTATTGCATCAGCTAATCCCAGACTCCCAACCCCTCCCTCCTGCACCGTCTGACCTAGAGATTATCATACTAAGGCTATGAAATTTTTAAAATATAAAATCAATAAGTAACAAAAAATTAATGAGAAAGTGGATGCTAAGTAGAATAAGAACATGAAAACATGAAAACCATAAACATAAACATAATATTTTAAAACAATGTTAATATACAGAAAGTTAAACATTTAAAAGTAAAATAAATATGCCTTTACTAACAAAATCAAAAAGCACAATAAAAATAAAAAATTATAAAATCAATATCATATTCAAAAACACCAAAATTTCTCAATGATTTGTAAAACAGTGATCAAATTTTAACCTCTTACACTTAGTAAAGATGCTCAAAATACAGAGAAAATATTTTTTTGAGGCACTTCCCTGGTAATTATAAAAGGATACTTAAACCACAGTGATTAGTCAAGCTTGTTCATGGTTTTACAAATGGGAAGTTACCTTAAATTTTAAAATATCTGTGTACCCAGAGAACCAGAAAACATTATTTCTGTTGGCAAAAATTTGCCTGTGCAATTTATCCAACTTTAAAAAATTGATGAATGCTGCCAGGAGTAAAAGTTGTTACTTTATATTGGATGAACTGATGGACAACAGTGGCTACATTGTGATTGTATTACCAACAAATTCAATTATTCTGCATAATCTCTCTATCAGTATCTAGCTTATCCAAAAGTTATCAGGATATTTGAATATCTTTTTTTTTTAAAAAAAAGGAAGAAACTATTTAAAAACCTGTGGGTATTTCTTAGCTTGATTCCAAATTATCATTAATTTTATTCAGTTCAGTTCAATTCAGTCAGTCATGTCCGACTCTTTGCGACCCCATGAATCACAGCACGCCAGGCCTCCCTGTCCATCACCAACTCCCAGAGTTTACCCAAACTCGTGTCCATCAAGTTGGATGATGCCACCCAACCATCTGATCCTGTGTTGTCCCCTTCTCCTCGCCACTTCAACCTGTCCCAGCATCAGGGTCTTTTCCAATGAGTCAGTTCTTCATATCAGGTGAACAAAGTATTGGAGTTTCAGGTTCAGCATCAGTCCTTCCAATGAACCCCCAGGACTGATCTCCTTCAGAATGGAATAGTTGGATCTCCTTGCAGCCCAAGGGACTCTCAAGAGTCTTCTCCACCATCACACTTCCAAAGTATCAATTCTTTGGCGCTCAGCTTTATTCACAGTCCAACTTGCACATCCATACATGACTACTGGAAAAACCATAGCCTTGACTAGACGGACCTTTGTTGGCAAAGTAATGTCTCTGCTTTTGAATATGCTATCTAGGTTGGTCATAACTTTCCTTCCAAGGAGTAAGCATCTTTTAATTTCATGGCTGCAACCACCATCCGCTGTGATTTTGGAGCCCAGAAAGCTAAAGTCAGCCACTGTTCCCACTGTTCCCCCAAATATTTGCCATGAAGTGATGGGACCAGATGCCATCATCTTAGTTTTTTGAATGTTGAGCTTTAAGCCAACTTTTCCCTCTCTTTCTCTTTCATCAAGAGGCTCTTTAGTTCTTCTTCACTTTCTGCCACACTATTTATATTTTAATTTTATTATATTAATAATATATTACATATAATATATTATATTAATATTTATTATACTAATAAAGACTTTAGATAACTTTAATATTAATATACCAGCACTTACATTTTTTTTTGAATATTTAATGTCTAAGGGAGCTTTTGTATGTTTTAATCAATGAATTAGTTATTCAAGATTATGAATATACTAACCAATTTTCTCATAATTTTAAATACACCCTACAAATTTAGTAAATTTCCTTATAATCTTGTATTTTTTTAAAATTAATAGTTCTGAATTCATTTTGTTCTTTGATTGTCAATTAACTTACAAGTTAGAAGATTAAATTCCATTGAACAATTAATGCTGCTTGCAAACAAATTATCTTAATATGTTTTAAATTGTAAATTACAAATTTGAAATAGCTGAATCTCTGAGGCATTTCAATGGTCCTAAAATATAGGCCAGATATACTCAGATTTAAAATAGAAATCATATTTCCTTGTATAATGAACACACTATTTATAGTTTAATTTCAAACAAAACTTCTGAATCATTTCTGCTTTATCTCTGTTTATACAGTTCCATAATTTCAGATAATTATATCAGTCATGGTTCTGACAGGAAAAAATATCTAACATATTTTATTATGCAGAAATTATAATTCAAGGACTACCTGCAGAGATGAGATCAAGGCTAAATGGACAGAAAAAAAGAACTATAACCAGAGATTTATACAGTCAGAAGCCCTTACTACTCGTGGAGCTGAAAGGACAATTCAAGGAAATAGCAATAACAGTAGCCCATTGAGATCTAAGAAGTATTAAGAATGGACTTCACTGTAGGAGATTTAGTGGCGAAAAGTGCATCCAGGCATGTCTTCCGTTCCTGATGTCACTAGACATGCAGAATGTAACTCCTCAGTAAGTCCTGCTTCTTCTTTGTATGGAAACACATCAAAGATGGAAATCTGGGCATAAGAACTGTATTATATACATAATTGATCCTCATGATATGGAACTGAAAACAATCAGACATGAATGACCCAGCACACACACACACACACACACACACACACACACACACACATTCACTCACTCACTCACTCATGATTACCAGTATATGCAAAGTAACAGACTTCTATCCCTTTTAATGAAATAACTGGAAAAATAGTGTTAACAAAGTCTCTCATTAATGTTTATGCTTTCTTCTAATCACCCACTGAACAGTACTTTAGGCTCCAATCCTAGATCTCTCCCAACTCAGCCCTGAACTTCACCCCACTGAGAGATATCTGTACTTTAAAGGTTATAAAAAGTTTCCAAACTCAGCATCTCCTCTCTCCACTTTAATAAGATTTTTTTAAAAAACAGGGAATTTGGCTCTAATTAGATATAAATTTTCTTAGTTCACTCAAAGATTCCTTTTTTCTTAGTTATACATCATATATGTTCATATGTGTGCATGTGTGTACACTCAGTGGCTCAGTCCTGTTGGACTCTTTGAGACCTCATGGACTGTAGATCTCCAGGCTCCAATGGCCATGGGATTATGTCAGCAACAATACTGGAGTAGGTTCCCATTTCCTTCTCCAGGGGATCTTCCAGATCCAAGGATCCAACTCGATCTCCTGTGGCAACTGCACTGGCAGGTAGATTCTTTACCACTGAGCAAACAGGGAAATCCCATCAGTCAGTTCAGTCACTCATTTGTGTCCAACTCTTTGTGACCTCATGGTCTGCAGCATGCCAGGCCTACCTGTCTATCACCAACTCCTGGAGTTTACTCAAACTCATGTCCATTGAGTCAGTGATGTCATCCAACCATCTCATCCCCTGTTGTCCCCTTCTCTTCCCACCTTCAGTCTTTCCCAGGATCAGTGATTTTTCAAATGAGTCAGTTCTTTGCATCAGGTGACCAAAGTATTGGAGTTTCAGCTACAATCATCAGTTCTTCCAGTGAATATTCAGGAATAATTACCTTTAGGTTGGATCTCCTTGCAGTCCAAGGGACTCTCAAGAGTCTTCTCTAAACAACAGTTCAAAAGCATCAATTCTTCTACATTCAACTTTTTTTTATAGTCCAACTCTTACATTCATGTGTGACTACTGGAAAAACCATAGCTTTGACTAGATGGACCTTTGTTGACAAAGTAATGTCTCTGCTTTTTAATATGCTGTCTAGGTTGATCATAGCATTTCTTCCAAGGAGTAAGCGTCTTTTAATTTCATGGCTGCAGTCACCATCTGCAGTGATTTTTTTTTGATCTCCAAAAAATAAAGTCTGCCACTCTTTCCCCATTTATTTGCCATGAAGTGATGGGACCAGATGCCATGATCTTAGTTTTCTGAATGCTGAGTTTTAAGCCCACTTTTTCACTGTTCTTTTTCACCAAAGGGATTTTTAGTTATTCTTTGGTTTCTGCCATAAAGGTGGTGTCATCTGCATATCTGAGGTTATTGATATTTCTCCCAGTAATTTTGATTTTAGCTTGTGCTTCATCCAGCCCAACATTTCTCATGATGTGCTCTGCATATATGTTAGACAAACATATATGTCATATATATTTATACCTTTCCAACCGTACATTTTCCACCTTAAAGTATACGTGTAGCCTTACCTGTTTCTTGGTAATCCTAAATTTAGGCCTCATATGGGTGATGCTGGGAGGGAATAGGGGCAGGAGGAGAAGGGGATGACAGAGGATGAGATTGCTGGATGGCATCACTGACTCGATAGATGTGAGTCTGAGTGAACTCCAGGAGATGGTGATGGACAGGGAGGCCTGGTGTGCTGCGATTCATGGGGTCACAAAGAATTGGACACGACTGAGTGACTGAACTAAACTGAACTGATGGGTTAGTTCTTTCTTACAATTTATCTTTACATATTTTTAAGAAAATTGGAAGGTCTTTTGAGATTTTCAAAAAATATTAGTGATTTTTATTTAATTAATCAAAATAGTATTCTTTCTCCCTGGTAGTCTTATACGATATATGGTTTGCTTCTAAAAATATTGTTAATTTTACCTATAACAAGAAGAGTTTACAAAATACTATACCAATTTTACTCTACCAGCTATAATTAATAAAATATTTGAGAATTAGTATTTTTCAGGTGTTTCTAGATTCTAAGTAGAGGAGGTAATAATATACAAAACTTGCTAGTAGGATGTGTTATCACATCTCATGAAAAGTAATATTTTAAGGCAAAAAGATCATTCTCTCCATAGCATGTTTTACCAGAAATGTGTAAGCATGCATTATTAATTGTACTTAATACATTTTAACTAGCTATTTGTTGTGAAATTCTTTCTTAAATGATAATTACTATAATTGATCTATCATCCACTATTGTAGTATAATATCTGTTAACAGCAGTACACTATGGGAGAAAAAATAGCATAGTGGATTTGTTGTTGTTATTCAGTCTCTCAGTTGTGTCTAACTCTTTGTGACCCCATCAACTACAGCACACCAGGTTTCCCTGTCCTTCACCATCTCCTGGGAACTGCTCTAACTCATGTCCATTGAGTCAGTGACGCCATCCAACCATCTCATCCCCTGTTGCCTCCTTCTTCTCCTGCCTTCAATCTTTTCCAGAATCAGGGTCTTTCTCAATAAGTCAGTTATTCACATCATAGTTGATTTACATGCACACAAATCCATCCTTGGGAAATTTAGAGAACATCTCTGGGCCTTAGTTTCCTGACATGTAATGTAGGGATAGTAAATACATCTGTTTCATAAGATTATATTATAATTACATGTATATTTCTAAATAAAGTACTTAGGAAAAAGTTAGATACATAGTACTTAGCAAAGGTTGACTATTTTTGTTTGTATATCAAATACATATAATACAATGTTATATTAATATACAGTAACAGAGGAAAAAACTCTGGCTTATTTATAATATCTGTATTAAAATACATTAATTCATTATGCTAATTAGTATACTAGTTCATGTTTGTAGTATTAAATTACTTTATGCATATAAAATTTGGTGGGATATAATTTTTATTTATCTCATTTCTTTAGCTCTTATTTAGAGATAATTGTAGAATTACAATCAGGTTATTGACATTGATGCTCAGCCAAGGTACCAAGTACTTCCATCACCCAGGGATTTTTCACGTGTCCCTTTTATAGATACCGGACCTTTCCCCCATCCTCCCTCTCCCCTTCTTAAAGCCTGGCAACCACTAATCTTTTTCTTTTTAATATAATTTTGTCATTTAAAAGTGCTATGCAAATAAAGTCAGTGTATAACCTTGGAAATTGGCTTTCTTTCCCAGTCGGTATCTTTCTCTGAAGCTTTATCTAGGCTTTTGCATTTATCAGTAATCTGCTCCTATTTACAGCTGAGTAGAATTTTCTGATACAGATGTATCACAATTTGCTTCACCATTCGCTCTAGAACATCTGGGTTGATTCCAGCTTTGGTCTATTATGACAACATTTGTATATGCATTTTTGTTTGTATACATGTCCCTGTCTCTAGTTTAAATAAATGAGTAGAGTTGCTTGCCTGGAAAATCCCATGGATGGAGGAGCCTAGTAGGCTGCAGTCCATGGGGTCGCTAAGAGTCGGACACAAATGAGTGACTTCACGTTCACTTTTCGCTCATTCATTGGAGAAGGAAATGGCAACCCACTCCAGTGTTCTTGCCTGGAGAATTCCAGGGATGGGGAAGCCTGATGGGCTGCCATCTATGTGGTCGCACAGAGTTGAACACAACTGAAGTGACTTAGCAGCTGCTGTGTTCTATAGCAGTTGTGTGATTTTGTTTTTTAACAAACTTCCAAAATGTTTTCCAGGAAATCTGTAACACTTTATATCCTCACAACAATATACCATAAGTATATCCACTTCAGTGAAATGTCATTTCATGTATTGGACATTTTCTACTAGGATTTTTTTTTTTTTTCTGTTGGGTTACTATATTTTTCTATGTATTCAGTCCTTTCTCAGTCCTTTCTCAGATACTTGATTTGCAAATATTTTTGCCCACTCTATAGATTGAGTTTATATCATCTTAAACCCTTCGCAGAACAAAAGTTTAGAAGTTGACGAACTCAGTTTATCAACTTTTCCTTTGATATATTGTGCTTCGGGTATCAAGTCTAAAATTTTTTTTTACTTAATCCCAGATAGCAATGATTCTCTCATTATTTTTCCCATAAATTTCATAGATTTATTTACACATAAGTCTGTGATCCATTTTAAGTTTTATATGAAAGTTAAAGTAAAGTGAAAGTCACTTAGTCTTGTCCAACTCTTCGTGACCCCATGGACTGTAGCCCACCAGGCTCCATGGAATTCTCCACACAAGAATTCTGGAGTGGGTTGCATTTCCTTCTCCAGGGGATCTTCCCAACCCAAGGATCAAACCCAGGTCACCCATATTGTGGGAAGACTCTTTACCTACTGAGCCACCAGTGAGTACTAAGTCAAGGCAAGTTTAAGTCTTGCCTATGAAATGGATGACCTACGGATGTCAAATTTCTACAGCACAATATGTTGAAAAGGCTAGCTTTCCTCCACTTAGTTTCTTGTGCACCTGTGTCAAAAAATAATTCTACATCTTTGTCTCTTTTGCAATTCTTATTCTGTTCCATTGATTTATATGTCTATCCCTCTGACAATACCACACTTTCCAGATTATTCTAGCTATACAAGTCATGAAATGAAATAGATATATCCCACCTACTTGATTCTTTCTAAAAGTTGTTTCATCTATTCTAATTCCTTCATCTTTCCATATAAATTTTAGATCATTTTATCCTTATCAAGAAACTTTTTGTTAGGATATAGGTGTTGTGCTAAAACTGTATATCAGTTTGGGGAGACAACATCTATGTGATGTTGAGTCTTCTAATCCATGAGAGAGTTCTTTAAGTTTTTTGATTTCATCAGCATTTTGTAGTTTTAACATACAGGCCCTGATGTGTTCTGTTTAATTTGAACCTAAATGTTTCATTTATTTTGAGAAATTATAGTGTTGCATTTTTAATTTGGTGTGTCCATTTCTGTATAGAAAAAAACTGACTTTTTAATTTTTAAAAGTTTAAAAGTTAATCTTTTAAAATTAAAAATTTTAATAATTCTTTAGCATCTACTCTTGATCTTCCTGAACTCACTTATAAGGTCTAGAGATTAGAAGGTTTTTGTAGACTCTTAGAGTCTTATAGCTGGACCATTATAGCTTTTGCAAAGAGAGATATTTTTATTTCTTTGTTTACAACCATTATGATTTTTATTTTCCTTTTTGCCAATTGCACATTAGTACTTCTAGCACTATTTTGAAAACTGTGGTGAGAACAGATATACTTGCTTTGTTCATGATCTTGGGGATAAGGCCTTCAGTCTTTCATCGCAGTGCTATGTGAGCTATAGGTTTTTTGTAGATACCTTTATTAAGTCGACTGACTTCCCTGGTGGCTCAGACGGTAAAGCGTCTGTCTACAATGTGGGAGACGTGGGTTCGATCCCTGGGTTGGGAAGTTCCCTGGAGAAGGAAAAGGCAACCCAGTACTTTTGCCTAGAAAATCGCATGGACGGAAGAGCCTGGTGTCCATGGGGTCACAAAGAGTTGGACACGACTGAGCAACTTCACTTTCACTTTATTAAGTCGAGGACATTCTCCTTTATTTCTATGTTACTGAGAGATTTTATCATCAACAGATGTTGGATTTTCTGCTTTTTGGACATTGATTGATATCATCATGTGATTTTGCTTATTTTTTCCATGTTAGGTTACATAGTTTGACTTTTCAAATATTGAACTAGACTTATTTACCTGGAACAAACTCCCCTGGTTATGCTTTATAAATCTTCATATATATCGCTGAATTCTATTTGCTAATAGTTTGATATTTTATGAGAAATATTAATCTTCAGTTATATTTTTTCTCATTTTTGTGATCTAGTTTTCCTATCAGGGTAAAACTAATTTTATGACCTAAAATGCAAAAAATTCCTTATAGTCTAGCAGATATCTTATAGAATTGACATTCTTTTTTTTTTTTTTTTTTTTTTTTTTTTAGAATTGACATTCTTTTTTAAACAGTTGGCAGAATTTTCTAGTCAAACTATTTGGGCCTTTATATTTTTATTTTATGATTTTAAATGCTAATTAAATTTTCTTGATTGTTATAGTTTTTGGTACATTGTGTTTTTGAATAATTGGTTCATTTCAACTAAGTGGTCAAATTAATGTTGTTTTTTAGGGTTTCTCTAACATTCTTTTGAAATCTGCAAGAGCTCTAGTATCCTTAATCTGTGTCTTGTCTCTTTTTCAATCTTGCAGAGTTTTGTCAAGTTTATTAATTATAAGTAAACAACTCTCATTTAACTGAATTTTGTCTGCTGTTTTTCTGTTTTCAATGGTATTGATTTACACTATTTTGATAATGTTGGTTCCTCATTGTATGTTTATTTCGTTTTTTTAAAATATGTTTCCGGTAGAAAATTTGATAATTCAACTTGAGTCATTTACTGTTTTAGTGCTATAAACTTCCCTCTCAGCACTGTTTACTGTGTCCCACAAATTTCTGCATGTTATAGTTTCATTTTTATTCAGTTCACTGTTCTTTCTGGTTTGCCTTGAAACTTCCTGAATAATTCATTAGTATTTAGAAATGTGTTATTTACAAGTGCTAAAAAATTTTCCTGTTGCCTTTCTATTGTGGATTTCTAGCTTGATTCCACACTTTTGTGATTTCAAGTCTTTAAATTAGTTTATGTTTGTTTTAGCTCAGGATGTGGTCTGTCTTGGTATATGTTCTGTGCACTTCAAAAGAATGCATATTCTGCTGTTTTAAAGTGGAGTTTATTTAAATGTTCATTAACTGTATTGTAGAATTCTTTTATATACTTGCTGAATGTATAGCAATTGTTTTATCAACTGCTGAGATAGGGACATTGATGTTTCCAAGCTAATTGTATATTTGTTTAATTCTTTTTCAGATCTGTCAGTATCTAACTCACATAGTTTGCAGTTCTGTTGCTTCCTGCTTTGCCTTCTTGGAGTACTGATTCACTATTACGTAGTTTGCCCTTTTCTGATAATTTTCTTTGCTTTGAAGACTACTTTATCTTACATTAATATGCTACACCTGCTTTCTTTGTTTGCATGGTATAACTTTTTTCATCTTTTTATTTTTATCTGTATCATTATACTTGAAGTGAGTTTCTTATAGACAATGTAGAGTTGGGTTGTGTTTTCAATCCACTATGCCCATCTATCTTTGAATTGCTACATTCAGATGATTTACATTTAACTTAATTAGGGCTAAATCCATTTTTATTTTCTGTTTTTGATTTCATTTTTTTTTCAGTCTTTCTGTGGGTTATTTGAAAAATTTTAGAGTTCCATTTTAATCTATTGATAATATTTCTAATGTATGTTTATCTATAGCTTTTAGTAGTTGTTCTAATGATTGCTACATATTCTATATCTATGTAGGTATGTATCTCTCTTTATATATATACATATATCCATACATAAAGAGAGATGCCTCAATTCAATTCAGTTCAGTTGCTCAGTCCGGTCTGACTCTTTGCGACCCCATGAACTGCAGCAAACTAGGCCTCCCTGTCCATCACCAACTCCCGGAGTCCACCCAAACACATGTCCAATGAGTCAGTGATGCCATGCAACCATCTCATCCTCTGCCATCCCCTTTTCCTCCTGCCTTCAATTTTTCCCAGCATCAGGGTCTTTTCCAGTGAATCAGCTCTTCGGGGCAGGTGGCCAAAGTATTAGAGTTTCAGCTTCAACATCAGTCCTTCCAATGAACACACAGGACTGATCTCCTTTAGGATGGACTGGTTGAAATCTCCTTGCAGTCCAAGGGACTCTCAAGAGTTTCTCCAACACCACAGTTCAAAAGCATCAGTTCTTCAGCACTCAGTTTTCTTTATCTATTCTTCCAAATGTTATTGTCTAACTTATAATTCATTGGTTCTTTTTTCTGCTCCTTTAATTCTGCTATTGAGTCTGTCCATTTCTTTTCCCCCAGTTATTATATTTCAGCTTTAAAATTTACAGTTGGTTCTTTTTCATATCTTTTATTTCTTTGTTGAGATTTTCTTTTAAGTTTTTCAAGCATGATTATTATTACTCATTGAAGAATTCCTTAATATTTTCAAATCTTTGCCAGATATTCTAATATATCCTTCATTTCAGTGTTGGTGTCTGTTAAATTTTATTTTTCATTCAATTTGAGATCTCTCTGGGTCTTGGCATGATGAGTAACTTGATTAAAACCTAAACATTTTGAATATAGTAAGAGTCTGAATTTTAAATTTGAAATCTGTTTTGCTGGCTTTCTCCAACAGGACTGCAGCAAGGGACATGCACGCATTACCTTCTTAATTTCAGGTGGAATTTGAGATCCAGTCTTCACACTTGGCTTTAGTTGACATCCAAGGTTGGGAGGTGGGCTCCTGTTACTCCTGTGTTGTGGTAAGAGTTTGAGAAATGTAGCTCCTCAGTAGGCCTTCAGTAAAATGTCTTTGGTTGTGAGGGGTAAAAGTGACTCATTACTGCTCCCTTCATGGTTTGCACTATATAGAGGGAAGTGACTTTTTGTTCCTAGAGGATGGTGAAGGGTATGAATTACCACTAGGACTCTGAGAAGATGAAATAAATGTATTTTTCTCTAATTCTTTGACTAAGTATCAATACAAATAAAATCTCTGGAAATTGTATCTGAAACAAGCCTAAGAAAATTATGAAAGGTGGTTCACTGGGATGACTAAGAGGTTAGTTTCCTTGGTTTACTTTTGCCTTATATATGCCAGATTTGGAGTAAACAAAGCAACCTGAAACACCAACAAGTACAGACAAAAATGCCTCAACAAAACTCTGGTCTCCCAACGTACCAGAAAAAAAGTAGCCTAGCAATGCAGAAAAATTTCAGACTATTCTGCTCTACCCCAGAAAAAGTAGCACACACACACACATACACACACACTCACTCACACAAATGGCCTCAGATAAGTAAATACCAACATGATAGTCTAGACACTATACTCAAAAAATGTAAGGAGCATCTTCCAAGCACCTTCATACTTCCAGGTACTTAATCCTCAACTCCAGCTTCTTCCGTGGTATCAGTGGAGATCATCCCCATCCAGAAGCAAAGAGAGATCCTCCCACATCCAAACAGGAAAATAATTTTATTTTTAAGAATATGAAAACATCTTAATTAATAAGATATGTAAATAAGGATTTAAACCATGATATAAATCCAATTTTTCTGGGAAATTATAAAAATAATGGATAGCCATCTGAGGAAAAAAAAATATAGCAGATTTTCATGAAAAAAAAAAACTAATCTCTCTCTAAATGAATATTTTATTATGTGTTTTGTGAATTACTGTTATAATAGTACCATCATTTTGCCAAAAAGATGGATTGAGCATTATGTAAATCAATATAGGAGAATCAAATACATTTAGCAAAAATATCTTGATGAGAAATACTGGGCAATTATCTGTTATATTTATGACTTGATATTTCTAAAAAACGAAAGGGAAGGGTTGGAAAAGCTAGATTTTGAAATGGTCTGCACATTTCTCTATGATCTCAAACTTATTGTATGCAGCTGTGTTAACTATCTATCATTTTCCTAAGATCTGCACACAATTAAATCAAGACAACTTTAGTTTGACTACTGTGAATTCAAAAATATCCATTTGAATGCTTCTCATGTCTAGGACACTTTCTTAGCAAAAAAAAGGGTACTTTGAAATTAAATGTCATTTTCATGGACCAGCATAATGATTTCTTTCAAATATAAAAACATTTCTTTGAAATATTTGTACAAATAGACAGAAATTACTTGAACTAAGGCTATCACACATATTCATATATTCTTAATTACCAAAAAGTACTTAATAATCCCATGAAAAATATGTGAGATTTTTAATTGTAGCCTGAAAATTCTACTAATTTATGTAAATTCTCTATATAATTTTAGTATTTTAATATTATTGACAATTATTGAATTAATACATAAAATAAACATTTCATAGACGAGATATGCTTCTTTAATATTTACATTATTATAATGTATAGTCCAGTTTAATAACATGTAAGTACTGAAAAAGCATATCATTTCCATGTAATCATTTTCCAGCATCTAATGGGAAGGTGGAGCACATTGCCATTGCTGTTAAGTCACTAAGAAGTGTCCAACACTTTGCAACCCCATTGACTTTAGCACACCAGGCTCTTCTGTCCTCCACTATCTCCTCCTGCAGTTTGCTCAAATTCATATCCATTGATTTGATGATGCTATTTAACCATCTCATCCTCATCTGTCCCTTTCTCCTGCCATCAGTTTCTCCCAGCATAAGGGTCTTTTCCAATGAGTCAGCTCTTTGCATCACATGACCAAAGTATTGGAGCTCCAGATTCAGCACCAGCCTTTCCAATGTACATTCAGGGTTGATTTCCTTTAATATGGACTGGTTTAATATCCTTGTTGTCCAGTTCAGTTTCTTTCAGTCGCTCAGTCGTGTCCAACTTTTGTGACCCCCTGGGAAGCAGCACAACAGGCTTCCCTATCTATCACCAACTCCTGGAACTTGCTCAAACTCATGTCCATTGAGTCAGTGATGCCATCTAACCATTCCATTCTCTGTCATCCCATTCTCTTCCTGTCTTCAATCTTTCTCAGCATTAGGGTATCTTTCAATGAGTAAGTTCTTTGCATAAAATGGCCAAAGTATTGCAGTGTCAGCTGCAGCATCAGACATTCCAAGGAATATTCAGGACTGATTTCCTTTAGGATGGACTGGTTGGACATCCTTGCAGTCCAAGGGACTTTTAAGAGTCTTCTCTAAGATCACATGTCAAAAACATCAATGCTTCAGTGCTCTGCTTTCTTTATAGTCCAGCTATCACATCCATATATGACTACTGGAAAAACTGTAGCCTTGACTAGATTCACCTTTTATTGGCAAAGTAATGTCTCTTCATTACAATATGTTGTTTAGGCTTGCAATAGTTTTTTTTTTGTTTTGTTTTGTTTTTTTCCCAAGAAGCAAGCACCCTTTAATTTCATGGCTGCCATCACCATCTATAGGTGGTCTGATTTTTGAAGCCCATAAAAATAAAGTCTCTCACTGTTTCCATTGTTTTCCCATCTATGTGCCATGAAGTGATGTCATGATCTTAGTTTTCTGAATGTTGAGTTTTAAGCCAACTTTTTCACTCTCCTCATTCACTTTCAAAAAGAGGCTCTTTAGTTCTTCTTTGCTTTCTGCCATAAGGGTGGTGTCGTCTGCATATCCGAGGTTATTGATCTTTCCTTTCAGCAATCTTTATTCCAGGTCATGCTTCATCCAACCCAGCATTTCACATGATGTACTCTGCATATAAGTTAAATAAGCAGAGTGACAGTAAACAGCACTGACATACTACTTTCCCAATTTGGAACCAGTCTGTTGTTCCATGTTCAGTTCTAAATCTTGCTTCTTGACCTGCATACAGATTTATTAGGAGGCAGGACAGGTGCTCTAGTTTTCCCATTTCTTGAAGAATTTCCCACAGTTTGCTGTGATTCACACAGTCAAAGGCTTTGGTGTAGTTAATAAAGCATAAGTAGAAGCTTTTCTGGAATGTTCTTACTTTTTCTATGATCCAGCAGATGTTGGCAACTTGATCTCTGGTTCCTATGCCTTTTCTAAATCCAGACTGAACAACTGGAAGTTCACAGTTCACGTACTGTTGAAGCCTGGCTTGGAGAATTTTGAGCATTTCTTCCTTTCTCATATGTGCTGAGTGCAATTGTTCAGTAGTTTGAGCATTTGTTGGCATTGCCTTTCTTTGGAATTGGAATGAAACCTGACCTTTTCCAGTCCTGTGGCCACTGCTGAGTTTTCCAGATTTGCTGCCATATTGAATGCAGCACTTTCACAGCATCATCTTTTAGGATTTGAAATAGCTCTACTGCACTTCCATCACCTCCACTAGCTTTGTTCTTAGTGATGCTTCTTAAGGCCTACTTGACTTCGCATTCCAGGGTGTCTGGCTCTAGGTGAGTGATCATACCATCATGATTATCTGGGTCATGAAGATCTTTTTTGTATATTTCTTCTGTGTATTCTTGCCACCTCTTCTTAATATCTTCTGCTCCTGATAGGTCCATACGATTTCTCTCCTTTATTTTGCCCATTTTTCCATGAACTATTTCCTGGTATCTCCAAGTATCTTGAAGAGATCTCTAGTTTTTTTCCCATTCTATTTTTTTCCTCTATTTCTATTCATTGATCCCTGAGGAAGGCTTTCTTATCTCTCCTTGCTATCCTTTGGAACTCTGCATTCAAACGGGTATATCTTTCCTTTTCTCCTTTGCCTTTCACATCTCTTCTTCTCTCAGCTCTTTGTAAGGCCTCCTCAGACAGCCATTTTGACTTTTTGCATTTCTTTTCTTGGGGATAGTCTTAGTCACTGTCTCTAGTACAAAGTCATGAACCTCCATCCATAGATCTTCAGGCACTCTGTCTATCAGATCTATTCCACTGAATCTATTTGTCACTTCCATTGTATAATTGTAAGGGATTTGATTTAGGTCATACCTGAATGGTCTAATGGTTTTCCCTACTTTCTTAAATTTCAGTCTGAATTCGGCAATAAGAATTTCATGGTCTGAGCCACATTCAGCTCCCAGTCTTGCTTTTGCTGACTCCATCTTTGGATGCAAATAATATAATTAATCTGATTTTGGTATTGACCATCTGGTGATGCCCATGTATAGATTCTTCTCTTGTGTTGTTGGAAGAGGATTTTGCTATGACCAGCTTGTTCTCTTGACAAAACTGTGTTAGGCTTTTCCCTGCTTCTTTTTGTATTCCAAGACCAAATTTTCTTGTTACTCCAAGTTACTCTTGACTTCCTTCTTTTTCATTCCAGTCCCCTATAATGAAAATAACATATTTTTTGAGTGTTATTTCTAGAAGGTTCTGTACGTCTTCATAGAGCCATTCAAATTCAGTTTATTCAGTATTAGTGGTTCAGGCAGAGACTTGGATTATTGTGATATTGAATGGTTGATTGATTATACCAGGCAAGATGTCAGAGTATAAGGCTATGCATTCATCTTCTCCTGCAAAAATTCCAAAATTACAAATTGTTGTTGAACAAAAATTTACAGGAGAATGTAGGATCCCACTAATAAAAGATACTGACTTCCAAGGACAAAGGAGAAGCCTCAGCAAAATGGTAGGAGTGGTGAAATCACATTTAGAATCAGACCACATACCCACCAGAGATGATCAGAGGGCTCAAACCAAACCTTGTGCACACAAGGAGACCCTACAGAGACTGAGCCAGACCTGCCATTGAGTGTTTGAGTGTCTCCTGCAGAGGTACAGATTATCAGTGGCCTGCTGCAGGGGAAGGAGCTCTGAGGGAGACAGATCTAGGTGTGGCATAAGCCTTTTTGGGGGAGGTTGCCATTAACCCCACCATAGAACAGCCAGACTCTTAGAGGGTACAAAAAAAAGCTTGTGCACACCAGGACCCAGGAGAAAGGAGAAGTGACCCCACAAGAGACTGACCCAGGCTTTCCTGTGAGTGTCCAGGAATCTCTGGTGGAGATGTGGGTCGACAGTGGCCTGATGCAGGGTTGGGGGTACTGAGTGCAACATTGTGTGGATAGGACCTTTTGAAGGAGGTTGCCATTATCTTCATTACCTCCACCATAGTTTGATCTCAGGTCAAACAACAGGGAGGGAACACAGCCTGGTCCATCAACAGAAAATTGGATTAAAGATTTACTGAGCATGGCCCTGCCCATCAGAACAAGACCTAGTTTTCCCCACAGTCAGTCTCTCCCATCAGTAAGCTTCCATAAGCCACTTATCCTCATCCATCAGAGGGCTGACAGAATGAAAACCACAATCACAAAAACACAATCAAACTGATCACATTAACCACAGCCTTGTCTAACTCAAGGAAACTATGAGCCATGCCCTGCAGGGCCACCCAAGACAGATGGGTCAAGGTGGCAAATTCTGACTAAATGTGGTGCAATGGAGAAGAGAATGTCAAACCACCTCAGTATTCTTGCCTTGAGGACCCCATGAACAGTATGAAAAGGTAAAAAGTCACTGAAAGATGAAGTACCCAGGTTAGTAGGTGCCCAATATGCTACTGGAATAGAGTGGATAAATAACTCCATAAAGAACGAAGAGACAGAGCCAAAGCAAAAACAACACCCAGTTGTGGATGTGACTGGTGATCGAAGTAAAGTCTGACTCTGTAAAGGGCAATATTGCATAGGAACCTGGAATGTTAGGGTCATTAATCAGGGTAAATTGGAAATGGTCAAACAGGAGATGGCAAGAGTGAATATCAACATTTTAGGAATCAGTGAACTAAAATAGAGAGGAATTGGGCAAATTTAATTCAGATGACCAGTATATCTACTACTGTGGGCAAGAATCCCTTAGAAGAAATGGAGTAGCCCTCATAGTTAATAAAAGAATCTGAAATGCAGTACTTGGGTGCAATCTCAAAAACAACAGAATGATCTCTGTTCGTTTCCAAGGCAAACTTGCTGTCCAAGGAACACTCAAGATTCTTCTCCAACACCACAGTTCAAAAGCATCAGTTCTTCAGTGCTCAGCCTTCTTTCACAACTCCTTGGGATGTGAGCATGTGAGGCTGATTTGGATGTGAGGTCCAACTCTCACATCTATACATGAATACTGGATAATACCGTAGCTTTGGCTATACAGACCTTTGTAGTCAAAGTGATGCCTGTGCTTTTTAATATGCTGTTTACTTTGCCATAATTTTCCTTGCAAAGGGCAAGTTTGTTTGTTTGTTTGTTTTAAATTTCATGGCTGCAATCACTATCTGCAGTGATTTTGTAGCCCAAGAAAATAAAGTCTATCACTGTTTGCAGTGTTTCCCCATCTATTTGACATGAAGTGATGGGACTAGATGCCATGATCTTAGTTTTATGAATGTTGAGTATCAAGCCAGCTTTTTCACTCTCCTCTATCACTCTCATCAAGAGGTTCTTTAGTTTCTCTTTACTTTCTCCACTAGAGAGATATCATCTTCACTCTGAAATTACTGATATTTCCCCTGAAAATCTTGATTCCTGCTTGTGATTCATCCAGCCTGGCATTTTATATGATATACTCTGCATAGAGGTTAAATAAACAGAGTGACAATACAGACTTGTGGTGCTCCTTTCCCAGTTTTGAACCAATAAGTTGTCCCATGCCACTTCATGGATCACAGCCATGTCATGGCAAAGGAGCTTGCATAACTCAATGAAGCTATGAGCTATGCTATTCAGGGGCACCCGAGATGGAAAGGTCTTAGTGAAGTATTCTGACAAAACGTGTTCCATTGGTAAAGGAAATGGCAACCCACTCCAGTATTCATGCCTCAAGAACCATGGACAGTATGAAAAGGTAAAAAAGATATGATGCCAGAAGATGAGCCCTTTAGGGTAGAAAAGTGAAAATGAAAGTTACTAAATCATATCCGACTCTTTGCAACCTCGTGGACTGTAGCCCACCAGACTCCTCTGTCCATGGGATTCTCAAGGCAAGAATACTGGAATGGGTTGCCATTTCATTCTCCAGGGGGATCTTCCCAACCCAGAGATCTAACCTGGGTCTCCTGCATTCCAGGCAGATCCTTTATCTTCTCAGCCACCAGGGAAGTTATCTAATAAACTACTAGTGAAGAGTGAAAGACAATTACAATAGCTCCACTAATGAGCTATGGATGAATCTGCTGAACCAAAGCAAAAATGATGCTCATTTGTGGATATGTCTGCTGGTGAAAGTAAAGTTCAATGCTGTAAAGAACTATAATGCATATAAACCTGGAACATTACATCTATGAATAAAGGGAAACAGGATGTGATCAAGCAGGAAATGGCAAGAGTGAACACTTACATCTTAGAAATCAGTGAACTAAAATGGACAGGAATGGGAGAATTTAATTCAGATGACCATTATAACTACTACCATGGGCACAAATCCCTGAGAAGAAATGGAGTAGCCCTTATAGTCAAAAAGAATTCAAAATGTAGTACTTAGGTACAGTCTCAAAAACAACTTGTTTGTTTGTTTGTTAACTTGTTTGTTTCCAAGTTAAACCATTCAGAATCACAGTAATCCAAGTCTATGTTCGAACCACTGATGCAGAAGAAGCTGAAGTTTACTGGTTCTGTGAAGACCTGCAAGACCTTCTAGAGCAAACACCAAAAAAAAAAGATGTTCTTTTCATCATGGAGATTGGAATGCACAAGTATGAAGTCCAGAGATACCCAGAATAACTCGCAAGTTTGGTCTTAGAATACAAAATGAGGTGGAGGACAAAATGTGTTAACTATATAAAATAATTTAATAGAGCACAGTTATCTATTTTTTAACTTTAAGAAATTAAAACATTAAGAATATAATTTAAAGAACCTGAAAGATAAGATTTTCTATTTAAGGACCCCAGATTAATTTAAGCCTGGAGTAATGTTTTTTTTTTTTTTCCCTAAAATATAGAACTAGCTTAAAGATTTTAAGCAAATACTTATTTTCCAGATATTTTACAAGATGTGTGCATACTGACAATGGATTTTTCCAAACAACTTATTATTGTTGTATTTTTAACACAAGTTTTGAAAGAAGAAGTGTTCAGAGGAGTATATTTATATGCCAAAAAGCTACATATTTTCAGAGCAAAAACATTTTGACATGAATCAATCACAGTGGAAACAAAACCCTCTGTGATTGGGCAGATATGAGCAGTAAATCTGCGGTATATAAGGATAATCTTGAGAAAATAAGCGAATGTAATTTGGGATGCCCCTGACTTAATGACCAACAATAGGACAGAAACTGGGCATTGATTTACAAATTTGTTTAAGGTAGCTATTTATTGAGCTAATCTGTTGCTGCTGTCATAAACACAGCAATGGCAATATTTTTTAAGGCTCACACTCAATAGAAAGGCCAAGAAAAATTTAAATCTTTTAACCATTGAAATAATACAGAAGGCTAAATAAGTACATTAGTTCAAGAAAGTGATGCATATTTCATAACTAATAATTCTCATAATAATCTACTATAGATAGCTACTAAAAGCTTACTAAGATTAGTTACAAAATGGCAAACATTCAAATACAAGAAGCCCATTAGTTGTGGATGGCTGTCTAAAGAATGGGTATGCTCAGTGGCTCAGTGGTAAAGCACGAGCTTGCAATGCAGGAGACACAGGAGACATGGGTTATATCCCAGAGTCTGAAAGACTTCCTGGAGGAGGACATTCACTCCAGTATTCTTGCCAGGAAGATTCCATGGACAGAAAAGCCTGGTGGGGTACAGTCCAAGGGGTGCAAAGCATTGAACATGACTAAGCACACACACATAACCAAAGAAAACAGTCCTTTTTGTTGTTTTGTGATTATTTTACTATCAATCTTTCCCAATGGGCCACAGACATCACAAGGAGAGGACTGCATTCACCTGTACTTAATGATTGTATGCTTAGGCAGGAGTACTGGAGTGGGGTGCCATTGCTTTCTCCGATGCTTAGTATATAGTGCGGTAGATGTTAGCTGAGTGAATAAAGATACTTTTGCCATTATGTGGCACACATAATATGGTATATAAAGTATGCCACATGTAATATGTTTGGGATTGGACTCATTTCTCCATATTTTCATGTAACAATTCTGAGGGTAAAACAGTTCTAAAATGTTCTAGTGGAAATATCACTTCAGATGCCAAACTAGTTTCTTGAAGGTGGCATTAAGTTTGGAATGAGTGGTTTATTCATCTTTATTAAGGACTCTGTGCCCACATGTGCAACATTTTGTTCTAAGACAAGGAAAAGAAAGTAATTGCATTTTGTTATGGAGGAGGAGTGGGCAGTATCTAAAGCAAGAACATTATGAACAAAACTTGTTCACTTTAGATGTAATTAACCTTCTTGTGCCATCTGCATTACTAATGTGATGGGATTATTATAGTGTCCTAATGTATCTGAATTTCTATTCATGTTTTCTCCACTAAATAAATAAAAGTGGTTGACTAAGATGACATTTGCTTTAACTGTTCATCATAGAATTTTTTTCTAAAGCTATATTAGCCTGTTAAATGCAAACTATTAAATAGATGATATTTCATGAGAGGTTGTGAACCTAATTATACCAAATGTCATCATTTTATTTATTAAAAGGTTTTGAAAAATTGTTCAGTAAAAAGGATGAATACCTGGATTCTTATGATATTTAAATTATTCCATTAACTAAAAATAATTTTATAAGGCAAGTTTAATTGACAGTATACTTAATTTATATTTATAATAAATTTGAGTTATTTATGGATAATTTAGGGTTTCCCAGGTGGCACTAGTGTTAAAGAACCCACCTGGCAAACCAAGAGACACAAGACATATATTCAATCCCTGTGTCGAGAAGATCTCCTGGAGAAGGGAATGGCAACCCACTCCAGTATTCTTGCCTGGAGAATCCCATGGACAGAGGAGCCTGGTGGGCTATAGTCCATGGGGTCCCAAAGAGTCAAACATGACTGAGCACACACACACACACAGACATAGTTGCATGCATATTGTAAACATCACATGTCTACTGTGAATCATGTTAGGTTTTGAATCTTATAGGATTTAAAGAAATATCTGTTTGAAGAATCTTTATATTGCTAGAGTTGTGTTTCTTGAAAAAGACATCAGCCCAACTAAAGTATCCATGTACTTGAATCCAGCATTTACATTATAGATATATTCAGTTCTTGCTTTTGTCTTCTTAAGCTTTCAATAAAGGAATGCACGAGCTGTGTTTGAAAAGTCAGTGTGTGCACTCCATTTACGTCTCTTATCAAGACTGGCCTATACATACTATTGACCAATATAAATGAGATATTTCTTTCATTTAGACAACATTTCATGGGCATTCTGTCGTTCAAGCTACCAAATTGTGATTTCGTCTTTTATTCTTATGTTGAGCTTAAAACTTGCATACAATTACAGATTATACCTTCTGATTTTTGTAAACATAAAACATAATGGGCTTTTCCCCAACTATTTTTTTTAACCCTGGATGTCATTAATTTAAAACACGGATCAGAAATAATTTGTAACTTAGGAAAATTCTTACCTCTCCACAAAATTTGGAACTAAATTAATCAAAGAGAAAATCATAGCTTGAGTTTATTTTAGATAATGTGTAAATAATAAAAACATGAATAATGAAGATCAACTGCACTTCAATGCTGTTCACTTGTTGTTATTGTAACTGTTTTTGTTTAAGACAGTCATAACAGTGAAACTCAGATATTGACTCATTTTTCATGCTAATCAATAAAAAAGTTCATCCCTTTAAACTGAAATATTTGTCTCTTACTGTGTATTGCATTTAATGGTATCTGAGTTCAGCTTAGGATTTAAGGATAGAAGGCATGTCAAATCCATCAAAGATACATATTAATAAGCACAAATCATTATATAGTACAAATATTCATAAGCCTATTTTTAAGTTAGCCTTGGAGAATGTCTAAATCATGCATTTTTCCTTTGTAAATTGTACATTTATGCTGAACTTTCTATAATTTGAAAAGTGTTAATTAATGTTTATATTTTATTTGGATTTTAGGATTAAATATTCACTTGTTTAAAACAAAACAAAATAATACAGCTGTCTGATTACTATAAGCCAATAAGAAGGACATCAGGGTCAACATGGAGCATAATCAACAGGGGCATAATCTGCTAATTTATGATCCTTAAGGGATATCAACCAGTTAAAGTATTTTAACTATAAAATTCCTGGTGATTGCTGTAATTATGGATAAGAGAATGATATGAAATCTAGCCCTAGTTACAGCTCTTTCATGGCACTACAGCAGAATGTCAGAAGGCTTGTGAAAATATTACATTTCAGGACTATTAAATACATTTGGTTTTACTTGATGATGAAACTTTGACTCCTTCAAATGTGAGGAATCTCATGTGTATAAAAGCAATTACATATATAGGCTAAGATTTAAAGCATGCTGTTGAGACTGTTCAGTTCGCTCAAATTTGGTAGTGGTGGTAAGTTGAAGAATGATTTCAAATAATTAAGTAAAATTTAATTATCTTTAATTTTATAATGATTTTCTTATAAAGGTAATATCATTTTAATTCATTTTCCATGATTATATGAGCCCATTGAGCATGATTATAAAATTTTGTATGGGGCTTCAAAGGTGGCACTAGTGGTATAAAATCCACCTGCCAATGCAGGAGACCTAAGAGATGTGGGTTCCTTCAATCCTTGGGTTGGGAAGATCCCCTGGAAGAGGGCACAGGAATTCATTCCAGTATTTTTGCCTGGGGAATCTCAGGGACAGAGGATCCTGGCTTGTTACAGTCCATAGAGTCACAAAGAGTTGGACACTACTGAAGCAACTTAGCACACACACACACAGAAATCTTTACACAAACTTAAATATTCAATATTGTACAGTTCTTCTGTGTATTCTTGCCACCTCTTCTTAATATCTTCTGCTTCTGTTAGGTCCATACCATTTCTGTCCTTTACTGTGCCCATCTTTGCATGAAATGTTCCCTTGGTATCTCTAATTTTCTTGAAGAGGTCTCTAGTCTTTCCCATTCTGTTCTTTTCCTCTATTTCTTTGTGTTCATCACTGAAGAAGGCTTTCTTATCTCTTCTTGCTATTCTTTGGAACTGTGCATTCAGAAGCTTATATCTTTCCTTTTCTCCTTTGCTTTTTGCTTCTCTTCTTTTCGCAGCTATTTGTAAGGCCTCCCCAGACAGCCATTTTGCTTTTTTGCATTTCTTTTCCGTGGGGATGGTCTTGATCCTTGTCTCCTGTACAATGTCACAAACCTCATTCTTTAGTTCATCAGGCACTCTATCTACCAGATCTAGGCCCTTGAATCTATTTCTCACTTCCACTGTATAATCACAAGGAATTTTATTTAGGTCATACCTGAATTGTCTAGCGGTTTTCTCTACTTTCTTCAATTTGAGTGTGAATTTGGTTATAAGGAGTTCATGATCTGAGCCACAGTCAGTTCCTGGTCTTGTTTTTGTTGACTGTATAGAGCTTCTCCATCTTTGGCTGCGAATAATATAATCAATCTGATTTTGGTGTTGACCATCTGGTGATGTCCATGTGTAGAGTCTTCTCTTGTGTTGTTGGAAGAGGGCATTTGCTATGAACAGTGCATTTTCTTAGCAAAACCCTATTAGTCTTTGCCCTGCTTCATTCCGCATACCAAGGCCAAATTTGCCTGTTACTCCAGGTGTTTCTTGACTTCCTACTTTTACATTCCAGTCCCCTAAAATGAAAAGGACATCTTTTTTGGGTGTTAGTTCTAAAAGGTCTTGTAGGTCTTCATAGAACCGTTCAACTTCAGCTTCTTCAGCGTTACTGGTTGGCGTATAGACTTGGATTACCGTGATATTGAATGGTTTGCCTTGGAGATGAACAGAGATCATTCTGTCATTTTTGAGATTACATCCAAGTACTGCATTTCGGACTGTTTTGTTGACCACGATGGCTACTCTGTTTCTTCTGAGGGATTCCTGCCTGCAGTAGTAGATATAATAGTCATCTGAATTAAATTCACCCATCCTAGTCCATTTTAGTTCACTGATTCCTAGGATGTTGTATTAGATTTTAAAAATTAGATGAGCTGATGTGGGCTTTTTAAAGAGAGGAATCATAGAATGCTTATTTCTCAGATTTTCCCAAGAAAAAATAATGCAAAATTTAAATATCATATTAAAATTTAACTAAGAATTAAAAGCAATATAGTGCTTTCACAAAACGTTTAATCTTTATCATTATCAATTAACTCTCAGTTTTCAAATGTGTTAATGAACGTCTCCACCTACCTAGTATATACTTCAAAAGATCTTGTATATTCATCATTTGGTTATGATCATGATCAAGCTTACTGAAGTTATTACTCTAAATACCTTAATGATATGAAAAAATAAGAATCAGAATAATACTTATTAACCCTTTGACACATTGCCAAAGTGGCTAATTTACACCCAGGGAGTAATTTACAAATGGTGAGCATTTGGATGGTTACATATTAAGCTTCCTCAGGTGAATGATTTAAGGTAATACTCAGAAATACTTTTAAAAACATGACACCTGCTCTATAACAGTTTGCAAAACTAAGGACAAACACATGCTGATTTATATAATCAATGTTATAATGAAACACAAATAAATTAGAAAATCTCGCCATGTCAAATTATGAAATAAATTCATCATAGAATAGAATGGCATTTTATATACCATTTTAGTTTTATATGCATATATTATATATAAACGTGCTTATGTGTATGCATCTAAACATGCTTTAGTATAAAATCTTTAAAAATTTTTTTTTTACTTTACAATACTGTATTGGTTTTGCCACACATTGACATGAATACACCACAGGTGTACATGAGTTCCCAACCCTGAAGCCCCCTCCCACCACCCTCCCCATATCATCTTTCTGTGTCATCCCAGTGCACCAGCCCCAAGCATCCTGTGTCCTGTATCAAACCTAGACTAGCGATTTGTTTCTTACATGATAGTATACATGTTTCAATGCCATTCTCCCAAATCATCCCACCCTCTCCCTCTCCTACAGAGTCCAAAAGTCTGTTCTTTACATTGGTGTCTCTTTTGCTGTCTCGCATACAGGGAGACATCTTTCTAAATTCCATATATATGTGTTAGGATACTGTATTGGTGTTTTTCTTTCTGGCTTACTTCACTCTGTATAATTGGCTCCAGTTTCATCCACCTCATTAGAACTGATTCAAATGTATTCTTTTTAATGGCTGAGTAATACTCCATTGTGTATATGTACCACAGCTTTCTTATTCATTCATCTGATGATGGACATCTAGGTTGCTTCCATGTCCTGGCTATTATAAACAGTGCTGCGATGAACATTGGGGTACATGTGTCTCTTTCAATTCTGGCTCCCTTTTTTTAAAAAGAAATATAGTTTCATTATAAGCTAAGAAAATTGAACAAAGGAGGAGTTGTAAGAACTGCCCCCTCGAGTTACATTTTTCTTCCAGAATTTATGTCTATTTGATAAAATGATGAAATTTAAGCCTATAAGGTAATGGAATTATTCAAATTTTCCTACGCTTACTCTTTGAAAGAAAAGTTATGACCAACCTAGATAGCATGTTGAAAACCAGAGACATTAATTTCCCAACAAAGGTCCGTCTGCTCAAGGCTATGGTTTTTCCAGTGGTCATGTATGGATATGAGAGTTGGACTGTGAAGAAAGCTGAGCACTGAAGAATTGATGCTTTTCAACTGTGATGTTGGAGAAGACTCTTGAGAGTTCATTGGACTGCAAGGAGATCCAACCAGTCCATTCTGAAGGAGATCAACTCTGGGATTTCTTTGGAAGGAATGATGCTAAAGCTGAAACTCCAGTACTTTGGCCACCTCATGTGAAGAATTGACTCATTGGAAAAGACCCTGATGCTGGGAGGGATTGGGGGCAGGAGGAGAAGGGGACGACAGAGGATGAGATGGCTGGATGGCATACTGACTAGATGCACGTGAATCTGAGTGAACTCCGGGAGTTGGTGATGGACAGGGAGGCCTGGCTGGCTGCAATTCATGGGGTCACAAAGAGTCTGACATGACTGAGCAACTGAACTGAACTGACTGAAAGACCATAATTCCTATAGGCCCTTCAAAACAGCTATCAAAACACATACAGTGAGGTATTCCCTAAATTTAATCTTCTGATAGAAATGCAATTATCCAATAGTGTATCTATTTGCCTTTTACATACATCTCCCCAATTCAGAAGGTAATTTTTCTCTTCTTTTACATTGCTTTTCTTGCATTCAATTAATCCCAAGATGTAACTCCAATCCTTCTATTTACAAGAATTTTAAAAATATTCTTTTTAATTTTTACAAGCATAATCTTTACAAAAACCTTTACTGTCTTGCTCTTGCAAAACTATACAGACTCATCACTGTGCCATTTCCTATTCCTGCATGATAGGTTTCTTGTGATCCTCTGAATTTGCCATTTTTCTTATTTTTGCACATTACTATTCACTCTTTTTCTAATAACTTATCTCTATTTCCATCTGCTAAATTTGTGTTTTTCCTTTAAAACATTATTTAAATATAATCCTTTCTGCAAAGACCTGCTTTATACCTTCAAGCTCAACTTCTAGCACATTCGCTAGACTCTCTTAGTACTTCAGTTCAGTTCAGTTCAGCCGCTCAGTCGTGTCCGACTCTTTGCAACCCCATGAATCACAGCACGCCAGGCCTCCTTGTCCATCACCAACTCCCGGAGTTTACCAAAACTCATGTCCATCGAATCGATGATGCCATCCAGCCATCTCATCTTCTGTCATCCTCTTCTCCTGCCCCCAACCCCTCCCAGCATCAGGGTCTTTTCCCATGAGTCATTACTTAATAGGGCTATATTATTATAAATATCAATTACTTTCCTGCATATTTATCTTTATTATCCTGTGCGGTCCTTGACGTAGGTTAACTGTCTTGTTTTTTAAGATACCCAAATCTTTGCATATTTATAGGTTTTTATTAAATAAGTGTTTGAAAAGGGAATACTTTGAACCCAAAGTAAGGATTCAACCTTGTTATTAAATGGATAAATTGAATAGAGTAGTTCAGTCAGTTTGTTTCAAGCCACTGCCCAACTATTAATACTGAGCCAATGACTCACTATCTAAGATTTTATTAATATTTTAGGAGGGCAATACTACAAGATGTCCTTTTCCATACTGATCTGAATAAGCTGTACTGTGGTTACAGATATACCATACAGACCTCCAAATTGTAGTGATTTAGCTGGCAACCTACTCCAGTGTTCTGGCCTGGAGAATCCCAGAGATGGTGGAGCCTGATGGGCTGCCATCTATGGGGTCGCACAGAATCGGACACAACTGAAGCGACTTAGCAGCAGCAGCAGCAGCACCAGAAAAGATTATTTCTTGCACAGATGAAGTTAAATACGAGTCTGCTGATATTCTTCTTTGTGACTTAGTGTTTAGACTTCCTTCATTTTGATGTTATATCAACTTAATATTTGACTTCCCAGATCTCAGTGTCAAGATTATTATTCAATTTTATACTTGGGAAAAAACTGAGATATTATAGATAGACTTGACCATTGATTAGCAAGTAGGTAATTTAGCTTCAATTCAGATATTTAACCACTGTGTTATACAGCCAACCAAGATGCCAGCATGCATGCCAAGTTGCTTTAGTCGTGTCCTACTCTGCGTGATCCCACGGACAGCAGCCCACCAGGTTCCTCTGTACACGGGATTCTTTACACAAGAATAATGGAGTGGGTTGTCATTTCCTTCTCCAGCCAATGAAGATAATACATATTAAAAGGTTTATATTTCCTGGTCCATAGCAGGATCTCAGTAAATCTTATTTTCCCCATTTTATCTACCAGACTGAAAGATCTTTGAATATAAATGTTTTTTCTTATTAGTCTTTTTCTTTTCAATATTAGCATGAGAACTGTAAACATAGGCAGTCAATAAAATTAATTTAATGATACTGTCATGGGAAAGCTATAGGATGGTAAATAAAGGAAACTAAATATAGTTTATTTTCTTCCTTATGCATAGATATCCTCACCTATTAAAATACACATACACATTAAAACTTTTATGTTATAGTGAAATACATTATGCACTGTATATTTCATTCCAAATATTTTATATTTATTTCAAACAGTGAATTTGCTTGGTTTTAGATTATGTTCCATTTTGTGATTGTTAAAGTAGTCTCATATGTGAAATCTGAAATTTTAACTGTGGGAAAAAATAATCATGTCTAGAGTTTGCTACTGAGAATTCAAGGAGCACTGTATCTAGAAAATTGCTTTTAGAGGGCTAACAATTAAATCACATGCATAAACACAAACACACACACAGTGTTTAAGTGTAACTTCAGTTCAGTCGCTCAGTCGTGTCTGACTCTTTGTGACCCCTATGAATCGCAGCACGCTAGGCCTCCCTGTCCATCACCAACTCCCAGAGTTCACTCAGATGCACGTACATCGAGTCCGTGATGCCATCCAGCCATCTCATCCTCTGTCGTTCCCTTCTCCTCCGGCCCCCAATCCCTCCCAGCATCAGGGTCTTTTCCAATGAGTCAATTCTTCCCATGAGGTGGCCAAAGTACTGGAGTTTCAGCTTTAGCATCATTCCTTCCAAAGAAATCCCAGGGCTGATCTCCTTCAGAATGGATCTCCTTGCAGTCCAAGTGACTCTCAAGAGTCTTCTCCAACACCACAGTTCAAAAGAATCAATTCTTTGGCGCTCACCCTTCTTCACGGTCCAACTCTCACATCCATACATGACTACTGGAAAAACCATAGCCTTGACTAGATGGACCTTAGTCAGCAAAGTAATGTCTCTGCTTTTGAATATGCTATCTAGGTTGGTCATAACTTTTCTTCCAAGGAGTAAGCATCTTTTAAGTTCATGGCTGCAGTCAAAAATGGCTTAATTCTGCCCAAAGTAAAGGTCTCAGAAATGCCAACAAATTCAGCTACATTGCAGACCAGAAATGTCTGGGCACTATGTTTAATAATGTATGAATACTCAGTTGCTCAGTTGGGTCTGGCTCTTTGTGTTGCCCTAGACTGTAGCCCACCAGGCTCCTCCATCAATGAAATTTTCCAGGCAAGAATACTGGAATGGATTGCTATTTCCTACTGCAGGGGATGTTCCCGATTCAGGGATTGAACCCACATCTCTTGCATCTCCTACATTGGCAGGCAGATTCTTCACTACTGAGCCACCTGGGAAGCACAAACAACCCTGCCCAGATTGTGCAGCATTGAAGAAGAGGCATTTTTTTCAAATTAGATATATCCTAGTTACTTTTGTCTCTTCGTAAGCATATTCTTTTCCATTGTGGTTTATCATAGGATATTGAAAATAGCTTCCTGTGCTATACAGTAGGACCTTGTTGTTTATTCATTCTATATATAATAGTTTACACCTGATAATTTCAAAATCCAATCCTTTCCTCCTCCACCACCCTCCTTCTTGGAAATCACAAATTTGTTCTCTATATCTGTGAGTCTGTTTTTGTTTCTTAGATATCTCCATTTATGTCATATTTTAGATTTCACATTTAACTGATATCATATGATATTTATCTTTCCCCTTCTGACTTAGTTTGCTTAGTATGATAATCTCAAGGCCCATCCATGTTGCTGAAAAAGGCATTATTTAATTATTTTAATGGCTTGATAATATATACATGTATATAACATTTTATATATAATATATAATTTTAATGGCTATTACATATATACATACACACACACACACACACACATATATATATATATTTACACATTACATCTTTATCCATTTGTCTGTCGATGAATGCTTAGGTTGTTTTCATGTCTGGACTATTGTAGATAGTGCTGCTATGAACACCAGGTGCATGTATCTTTTTAAACTATAATTTTGTTTGGGAATATGCCCAGGAGTGGGATTGCCAAATCATTCAGTAGTTCTATTTTTAGTTTTTTAAGGAACCGTCATACTGTTTTCCATAGTTGCCAAACCCATATATGTTGCCACCAACAGTTTGAGAAGGTTACCTTTTCTCCACACCCTCTGTAGCATTTATTATTTGTACACATGTTAATGATGGACTGTTGTGAGGGTTTACAAATAATTTCTTCCAGTTTGTAGCTGTCTTTTCATGTTGTTTATGGTTTCCTTTTCTGTGCAAGAGCTTGTAACTTTGATTAGGCCCCATTTTTTAAATTTTTTGCTTTTATTTCTATTGCTTGGGGGACTGACGTTAGAAATCATTGATATGATTTCTGTCAGAGAATATTTTGCCTATGTTGTCTTCTAGGAGTTTTATGATATCTCATCTTTAATTAAGCCTTTAAACTATTTTGAGTTAATTTTTTGTGTATAGTGTGGGGTTGTGTTCTAGCTTCATTGATTTACATGTAGCTGTCCAACTTTCCCAACTCCACTTGCTAAAGAGACTCTCTTTTCCCCATTGCATATTCTTGCTTCCTTTGTTGAAGATTAATTGTCTATAGGTGTGTGTGTGTTTTATTTTCGGATTTTCTGTACTGTTCCTTTGACTATATGTCTGTTTCTGTGCCAATAACATGCTGTTTTGATGGATGTAGCTTTGTATTACTAAGTCTAGGAGGATTATGCCTCCTGCTTTCTTCTTTTTTCTTCAGAATGTCTCTGGCAGTCTGGGTTATTTACGGTTTCATATGAAATTTAAGATTTTGTTTTAGTTCTGTGAAAAATTGTCATAGGTATTTTGATAGGTATTGCATTAAATCTTCAGATTGGTTTGGGTATTATAACCATGTAAACAATATCAATTCGTCCAATCCAAATACATGTGGTATCTTTCTATTTCTTTGAATCATCTATTTCTTTTAGTAATGTTTTGTAGTTCTCAGCATATGTCTTTTGCCCACTTGGTGATATTCATTCCTAAGTATTTTTTAGTGCAACTTTAAAAGGCGTTATTTGTTTACATTTCTTTTTTGATATTTCATTGTTAGTATAAAGAAATGCAGCTAACTTCTATATGTTAATCTTATATCCTGTTACCTTGCTGAATTCATTTATCAGTACTGGTAGATTTTGTGTAAAGTATTTAGAGTTTTCTATATATAGTATGCCATCTGTGTATAATGACAGTTTTATCTCTTCCATACCAATTTGATTACGCTTTACTTCTTTTATATGCCTTATTGTTGTGGCTAAGACTTACAAAACTATGCCAAAGGGATGTGATGAAAATGGGTATTTTTGTCTTTTTCCAGATTTTAGTGAGAAAGCTTTCAGCTTTTCAACATTGAATATTATATTGGCTGTGGATTTCTCACAAATAGCTTTCATTATGTTGAAATATGTTCCCTCTAACCCACTTTCATAAAGATAAGATCTACCCCCTGACCCTATTTGGAAAACCTTCCCAATAAAGTACAGCAGGATGAGAATCTGAAATAACTTCTAGTATGCTCTACTAAATATCACCTATTATATCAAGTAGAAAGTGGTAACACTTTTAATTGACAATTAGTATAATTGTGGATGAATTTCCCAGGTGGTGCTAGTGGTATGATCCTTGGGTTGGGAAGGTCCTCTAAAGGAGAATATGACAACCAATTCTATTCTTCCCTGGAGAATCCCATGGATAGAGAAGCCAAGCAGAATATGATAGGGTTGCAAAGAGTCGGGCCTGACTGAAGCGACTTAGCAACAGCAGCAGGAGCATAACTGGATGGCTTCTGATTTCATTTTTATTTCTCTGTATTGTGTTTAAATAATTCAAAGTATGCCCCTGATTTCATGATACTGAATTGTAATGCAGTTGTCATTTTATTGAAAGTGTACAAGAGCCCCATGAAGTTTATAAAGCATACCCTTGTATAGCTTCAATTACTAGAATTAAAATTAATGTTATAAAAAATATGCTTTCACAGTTTACCTTGTAAAGGTATGTATTTAATTCTCACTCTTAACTTTTACCTAACAAATTAAGAAAAAGTGAAACCTACAGAAACTGTGTTCTGGTCCTGGTTGAACTCACCTTTGGCCAGTCCCATAGCTACCCAGATTATTAGTGAACTAGTTAAAGATATGTGTTTGGCTTCCATTCTATAACCAACAAAAACGACTGTACCTTAATGCCAATTTACATGAACAAAAAGATTTACAATTGTTTGAGACATTGTCAAAAATTTAACACATATTCAAAATAGAAAGAAGAAAAGATACTGAAATAGAAATTTACATTGGATTCTATTTAAAGTTTTTTTTTTTTTTCCATTTTTAAACAAGAAATTTCAGGGCTGTATAGTAAAGCAATCTTTTATAATTTGCTTAAGTGGTAACTAACTGGTTGCCAGATATGCAGTTTTCTGCACAGAAAACTACTGGGGAAAAGATACAAGATTTTTATTGTAGGGAAAGGAAATTTACAGAATTATAAAGCAAAATATTAGTTTTCAATTCAGTGTCATTGCATTGACATTGCAATCACAGTCATTGCAATCATTGCAATCAGTAAGAGAATATAACACATAGTTTTAAAATCATTCTTAAATTCTGATTTCACATGAATATGTATGAAAATAATAAGCAACTGTGTCAACTCTTCAGTATTAATGAACTTGTTTTGCCCTGTGTGAAGTTTATCTGCAGATACATGGATCACTGAATTAATATAGAGAAGGCTAGATTTAGAAGTATTAATAGAAATTTAGGATCTTTATTTCCTTTTCAATATGTTTATTATATAAGCTTCCTGTGCATAATTGAAAAATAAATTACTTTATGATGCAACTTGACATCTAAGAATCTGGCTTCTACACTGGAAGAACATTAGAGACACTAAAATGTCACTAGAGCAAAGGGAAAAAAAATCAGTGTTTTCTTTAGTATCTCACTATGGGGCTTTTTTTGGAGTTTTCATTTGTTTTATTTGGATTTTAATTCACTGAAAACTTTACTGTTGCAGAATGTGGCTCAAGTGAGATTTTGGATACTAAGGCTTCCTTGTCAAAGAGAAATAGATTTAATATCCTTCTTGTTTTAAAATCAAAGTAAAGGATTCATGTCTTTGGCCTCATACTATGGAAGACTGTTTAATATTGTCTTTAACACCTGTTTGAGAGACATACTAATAACAATCACACTAAGGGGATCCATTCAACCATTAGAAGACCAATGAAAACAGCAATAAGAAAGATAATAAAGACAGTTTCACATATAAAAAATTTATTGGTTTTCAAAGTTGGGATCTGGGCCAGAAAAGAAAACACTAAAGACTAGCTAGGGGCAATAAGTGTGATCAAATATATTCCTGGCAGAAGACACATAAGAGAATACTCAGATGCAATTACAGGAGATGTCACCTCTTACGAATTACAGTTTGCAGAATCCATTTGTAAAACACTTCTGGGAATTTCCTCTCCTCATAAAAACAATGCTTCTGTTTGACACTATCATAAAGAACAAGTAAATATTAAGTAAAGATTAGAATCATAAAAAAATAACCTTTCATGGCAAGACAATTTCTGAAATTTCAACTTTGTTCAAGTTATTTATGTTTTCATTTGGAGAAAATGAAGGAATAATTGTGAAAAAAAAAATTTCCTAAGAAATTAGTAAAAGTCTTTCCATTAAAGACATAGTAATTTATTCAATAGCATATTTGAAATGGGCTTCCCTGGGGGCTCAGTGGTAAAGACTCTGCCTACCAAACAGGAGATACAGGAGTCTCAGGTCCCATCACTGGGTCAAGAAGATACCCTTGGAGAAGGAAATGGCAACCCACTCCAGTATTCTTGCCTGGGAAATCCCAGGACAGAGGGGTCTGGAGAGCTACAGTCCACATGGTTACAGAGTCAGACATGATTAAGCATGCATGTATATTTGAAATATTTCAAAATTAACTTACTGTAGACTAATTATCTAATTAATTAATTAATTAGAATCAAGTCTGAGTGTATACATGCAGAGCAAATGAAGGTGTATACATAAATTAAATTTGTGTTTTTTGACTAAACTTAACTATTTCCACCTGACTAACCAGATTATTAAGTTTATAAGATTCCTATATTAAAGAGTTCATCTTTTTTTTTTTTTTTTTTCCCCAAGGAGGAAATCTAGTCAAGCAGATAGGGACATGACAGTAGTCAAAAACATATTCAAATCCTGGAAAAACATAAAAGTATAGAGAAATTTCAGTCTAATAAGCAAATTTGTGAAAGGATTTCTTGGAAATAAAAAAAACTAAATGATTATTAAATAGTAAAAATATAAGAATATGGTGTTTAGAACATGTTTTTGGCTACTTGAATTGTATAAAATTAAGAAAAAAGTCATAATATTATGAGAAACTAACTTGTTTCACATACTTTGTTAAAGGGGTAGAAATATTTTCATAAATTTCTCAGGAAAATATATATAATTATAACTAATTAAGTTTAATGATTAAATTTAGTTTCACAAAATGATAATGAAGCCATTTCTGAAATCCAGCTAATTCTCGGCAGTTTCTTGAGTGTTTAACACTAGAGAATTTATTATAAATGCTATTTATTGTGAATTCTACTACTGTATGTCTTAGCTCAGGCTGCCATGCAAAATACCATAAATTAAATAGCTTAACAGCAGAAATTTGTTTCTCTCAGTTTGGAAGCTATGTATCTGAGATCAGCATGCCAGCATGGAAGGTTTTTGGTGAGAGTTCTGGTGGGAGAGAGAGAGAGAGAAAGAAATTTCTCTGTTCTCTTCTATAAAGACATTAGTCCCACAATAAGGATTCCACTAATAACCTAATAACTCTTGTTACTTCAAATGCTATATCTCCAAATACTGTCACCTTGTGTGTGTGCTGTTCGAGCTTTAGTATTATATATAAACTTTGGTTAAACACAACTATTCAATCCATAACAATATAATTGCACCCCTCTGTGCAAATGGAACACTGAAGAGTCACTTACCTAGTCTATTCTTTGCCCACTTTCAAATAAGAAGCATTGAAATAAACCACTAGTTCATATGTATAAATTCATACTATAGTTGTTCTACAATGGGCAGGTGAAGGAGAGGCAAGTACAATGAGTCGGAATTTTCTCAAAGGAAGAAATGCCTTGAGGTTGATGCCACTATAAAAATATGCATTTTTAAGTAACAAAATCACTTAATAGAACAACTTATTAGAACCATAATAATAATAATGTCCCAGTTTTAATATTTTCCTTAGTGGAGAATAGAATTATACTCTTACTGATATTGATAACATTTGAGTACACAACTTATAAAAGGATTAAACCATAATTGTGAAAGACATATTTTCAGCAGAAAAAATTATGAACCTATTATATAAATAGCATTTTATTAACAGTAATTCAGATTTTTGTCTGATATTTAGAAAGGCATTTGCTTTAGACATTTGCATAACAAATTCTTTAACTCTAGACTAGTAATGTCCAATATAAAAATAATGGAATATCATATATAATTTAAAACATTTTTAAGTACTATCTTTTAAAATATAGCAGAGTATGACAGTGAAGAAGGAGGTGGAATCTTAATAATATATCTTATTTAAACCAATATTTCTAAAATATTATTTCAGCATTAAATCAAAGATTATTAAGATGTTTTCATACTGTCTTCAAAATATTTTAAATTTATAGCACATTTTATCAGACACATTTCAAATGCTTAATAGCTATATTTGACTAGTGGCTACTGTATGAGATACTACTGTTCTAGTCTTTTTATTTAAAAGATATTAGATAGATAAAGTCATATAGATTATAGACTGGATTGAAAATATTCAAGTCACAACTAAATGCAGCATTTTTCTCAGACAATGATATACAATAAGTCACAAAATTGAAATTACATGGAAAATGTGGAAAATACAAGTCCTAAAAACAGAAGAAATCCTAGAATCCTATGGTCATATATTGTTTTGTGTGAATACACACCAAGCTGTACTAATAGATTCTAAAATTGATACCAAATGCCTTAATGAGTGAGATAATCCAAGTACCTCACTTGGAAGGTTTTGGGAGTTGACCCTCCTCTGAGAATTTTGTTGCATTACACTAGACATACTGACATGGATTCCTCTAAAGGCTGAACATACTCAAAATCCATTTTGCATGGCAAAGAAATAGGAAATTATGTTAATTTGGGTAAAACCTAGAGGGATTTGTTAAAAGACTGGGTGAAGTGTGGGAAAATTGAATATGTTTACCCTATCTGTTCCAGCCATGAAAGAAAGTTATATTGTGCCTAATTGCATAATTTCCTGTCTAATGTTTATACTTTGTGGTAATAATGTCTGTGATATTAAATATTGAAATAGAAAGAGATGCAATGCTTTAGATATTTTTGCTTTGAGCTTCTCACAATAGCTATGTCTCTAAATGTACTGTTTTTAATTATTCACTGCTTTCTCACATTCTTCTTTTATATTTATAAATTCTTTGCAGTCAATATAGATAATTCGTGGTCTTCCCTTGCAGCTCAGCTGACTGCTTCATTTATTAGATTAGCCCCCAATACAGAGGCCATGTGCCAAGTAATCCCGTTGAATATTGGTGATTAACACAGGGGTGGGTGGGTAACTTAGCCAAATGTACCAGATGTAAAATTAAAAAAAAATGTTTAATATTTTCCATTAGTGAAAAAAGAATGAAATGTCACTGTATATGAAATTCATTTCTGTGAATTTTGGTGAGAAGATCCATGAATTTCTACTGCTGAGTTCCCTTAGAGAGAACTGGTTTCATCACATCCTTAGCTACGATAATTCAGCTAATTTCTTATATTATGCCTGAAGCCTCAGAATCTTCCGATAATTTGCCTCATTAATTTAACTAGCTAGAATAAGTTTCTGTCTCTGTACTTACAATAAATTTAGCTAACTCGCAAATTACGACCAGTTGTATTTGCCAGGCTTTCACTGTTCTATCAAGCCAGAAGCTTCAGGATGGTGAAGAACATCAGGATCATCATAAATAAAAAAAACTACAGAAAATAAATGCATTTAGAATTAGCTATTGGGTATATTTGGGCAAAAGGCAATGTGCTTCCCCTCCCAATCACAAGATGGGATTCTTTTTATCAGTAAATAAAATTGGTGCTTATGTGCTCTGTCATGTCCAACTCTTTGAAACCAGGCTCCTCTCTCCATAGGATTTTCCAGGCAAGACTACTAGAGTGGGTTTCCACTTCCTCCTTCAGGGGATCTTCCCAACCCAGAGACTGAACCTGGGTCTCTTATGTACCCTGTATTGTCAGGTGGATTGTTTACCACTGATACCACATGGGAATCCTTTTACCAGTAAGTTTATAGCAAATTACCTTGAACCATGGACACTGAGGAGAAAACTGAAAAGACAGGAGGTTTTGGAGATACAGTACTATGGACTGAATATTTCCCTCAAACACAAATTCATATATTGAGGTTTTAAATCCCTTTGTAACTATCTTTGGAGATAGAGTTTATAGGAGGATTAAGTTAAATGATATTATAAAAATATACATGGAATTTAGAAAGAAAGTAATGATAACCCTGTATGCGAGACAGCAAAAGAGACACAGATGTACTGAACAGTCTCTTGGACTCTGTGGGAGAGGGCAAGGGTGGAATGATATGGGAGAATGGCATTGAAACATGTGAAATATCATATGTGAAACAAATTGCAAGTCCAGGTTTGATGCATGATACAGGATGCTCGGGGCTGGTGCACTGGGATGACCCAGAGGGATGGGATGGGGAGGGAGGTGGGAGGGGGGTTCAGGATGGGGACACACGTACATTCATGGTGGATTCAAGTCAATGTATGGAAAATCAATACAATATTTTAAAGAAAAATAAATAATTAATTTAAAAAATGTGATTCTAATATGATGGATTCTCAAGGCAAGAATACTGAAGTGATTTGCCATTCTCTTCTCCAGTGGGACACATTGTGTCAGAACTCTACAACATGACCTATCCACCTTGGGTGGCCCTAAAGGGCATGGCTCATAGTTTCATTGAGTTAGACAAAGCTGTGGTCCATGTGATCAGTTTGATTAGTTTTCTGTGACTGTGGTTTTCATTCTGTCTGCCCTATGGTGGCATGGTGGAAGCTTCCTAATGGGAGAGACTGACTGTAGGGGGAACTGGGTCTTGTTCTTATGGACCAAGCCATGCTCAGTAAATCTTTAATCCAATTTTCTGTTGATGGGTGGGGCTGTGTTTCCTCCCTTTTGCTTGACCTGAGGACAAACTATGGTGGAGGATAATGGCAACCTCCTTCAAAATGCCCCATGCATGCCTCTGATGCTATAAACAGCAATATTGCATGGGAACCTGGAATATTAGGTCCATGAATCAAGGCAAATTGGAACTGGTCAAAAAGGAGATGGCAAGGGTGAATATAGAAATTTTAGCAATCAGCGAACTAAAATGGACTGGAATGGGTGAATTTAACTCAGATGACAATTATATCTACTACTGCGGGCAAGAATCTCTTGGAAGAAATGGAGTAGCCATCATCATCAACAATAGAGTCCATATTGCAGTACTTGGGATGCAATCTCAAAATTGAGAGAATGATCTCTGTTGGTTTCCAAGGCAAACCATTCAATATCACAGGAATCCAAACCTATGCCGCGACCAGTAATGCTGAAGAAGCTGAAGTTGAGCGATTTTATGAAGACCTACAAGACCTTCTAGAATTACACAAAAATGATGTCCCTTTCATTATAGGGGACTGGAACAAAAAAGAAGGAAGTCAAGAGATACCTGGAGTAACAGGAAAACTTGGCCTTGGAGTACAAAATGAAGTGGGGCAAAGGCTAACAGAGTTATGCTAAGAGAAGGCACTGGTTATAGCAAAAACCCACTTCCAACAACACAAGAGAAGACTCTACCCATGGATATCGCCAAATGGTCAATATTGAAATCAGACTGATTATATTATTTGCAGCCAAAGATGGAGAGCTCTATACAATCAGCAAAAACATGACCAGGAACTGAATGTGGCTCAGATCATGAAATCGTTATTGCCAAATTCAGACTGAAGTTGAAGAAAGTAGCAAAAACCACTAGACCACTCAAGTGTTACCTAAATTAAATACCTTGTGATTATACAGTGGAAGGGACAAATTGATTCAAGGGATTAGATCTGATAGACACAGTGCCTGAATAACTATGGATGGAGGTCCGTGACAATCTACAGGAGGCAGTGATCAAGACAATCCCTAAGAAAAAGAAATGCAAAAAGGCAAAATGGTTGTCTGAGGAGGCCTTACAAAGAGCTGAGTAAAAAAAAGATTGAAAAGGCAAAGGAGAAAAGGAAAGATATAACCATTTGATTGCAGAGTTCCAAAGAATAGCAAGGAGAGAAAAGAAAGCCTTCCTCGGTGATCGATGTAAAGAAATAAAGGAAAACAATAGAATGGGAAAGACTGGAGATCTCTTCAAGAAAATTAGAGATATCAAGAGAATAGTTCATGCAAAGATGAGCACATAAAGGACAGAATCATTATGTACCTAACAGAAGCAGGAGATACTAAGAAGAGATGACAAAAATACACCAAAGAACTACACAAAAAAGATCTTCATGACCCAGATAACCATGGTGGTGTGATAACTCGCCTAGAGCAAGACATCCTGGAGTGCGAAGTCAAGAGTATTAGGTGTATCAAGTGTATTAGGAAGTATCACTACAAACAAAGCTAGTGGAGGCGATGGAATTCCAGGAGAGCTATTTCAAATCCTAAAAGATGATGCTATGAAATGCTATACTCAATATGCCAGCAAATTTGGAAAATGCAACAGTGGCCACAGGACTCGAAAAGATCTGTTTTCATTCCAAGCCCAAAGAAAAGCCATGCCAAAGAATGTTCCAACTACTGCCCCATTGTACTCTCTCACACTCTACCAAATACTTGAAATTCTCCAAGCCAAGCTTCAACAGTACATGAACTGTGAACTTCCAGACGTTTAAACTGGATTTAGAAAAGGAAGAGAACCAGGGATCAAATTGCCAACAGCCTTTGGATCATCCAAAAAACATCTACTTCTGCTTTATTGACTACACAAAAGACTTTGACGGTGTAGATCACAAGCAACTGTGGAAAATTCTTAAAGAGATTTGAATACCAGACCACCTGACCTGCCTCCTGAGAAATCTGTATGCAGGTCAAGAAGCAAGAGTTAGAACTGGACATGGAACAGCAGACTGATTCCAAATAGGAAAAGGAGTATATATTGTCACCCTGCTTACTTAACTTGTATGCAGAGTACATCATGTGAAGTGCTAGGTTGGATAAAGCACAGACTGGAATCAAAGTTGCCAGGAGAAATATCAATAACCTCAGATTTGCAGATGACACAACCCTTATGGCAGAAAGTGAAAAAGAACTAAAGAGCCTCTTGATGAAAGTGAAAGAGGAGGGTGAAAAACTTGGCTTAAAACTCAACATTCAGAAAACTAAGATCATAGCATCCAGTCTCATTACTTCATAACAAACAGATGGGGAATCAATGGAAACACTGAGAGACTTCATTTTGGGGGGCACCAAAATCACTTCAGTTGGTGACTGCATCTATGAAATAAAATGACGTTTGCTCCTTGGAAGAAAAGTTGTGACCAAGCTAGATAGCATTTTAAACAACAGGGACAAAAAAAAAAAATAAAAAAAAAAATAAACAACAGGGACATTACTTTGCCAACAAATGTCCATCTGGTCGAGCTATGGTTTTTCCAATAGTCATGTATGAATGGGAAAGTTGGACTATAAAGAAATCTGAATACCGAAGAACTGATGCTTTTGAAGTGTGGTGTTGGAGAAGACTTTTGAGAGTCTCTTGGACAGAAAGGACATCCAGCCAGTCCTTCCTGAAGGAAATCAGTCTTGACTATTCATTGGAAGAACTGATGCTGAAGCTGAAACCTCAATACTTTGGTCACCTGATGCAAAGAACTGACTCAATTGAAAAGACCCTGATGCTGGGAAAGAATGAAGGCAGAAGGAGAAAGGGACGACAGAGGATGAGGTGGTTGGATGGCATCAGTGACTCTGTGGACAAACGATTGATTAAGCTCTAGGAGTTGGTGATTGACAGGAGGGCCTGGAATGCTGCAGTCCATGGGGTTGCAAAGAGTTGGACACAACTGAGTGACTATATTGCACTGAATCTACTGCTGCACTGAGTGCCCCCCACACTGCAGCCAGCCACGGCCTACCCATCCCTTTGCTGGAGACTCCTGCACACTCAGGGGCAAGTTTGTGTCAGTCTCTTTTCAACCATGGTGTTGAGGAAGACTCTTGAGAGTCCCTTGGACTGCAAGGGGACCCAACCAGTCCATCCTAAAGCAAATCAGTCCTGAATGTTCATTGTAAGGACTTATGTTGAAGCTGAAACTCCAGTACTTTAGCCACCTGACACAAAGAAATGCCTCTTTGGAAAAGACCCTGATACTGTGAAAGATTGAAGGCAGGAGGAGAAGAGGATGACAGAGGATGAGATGGCTAGATGTAATTGCCGACTCGATGGACATGACTTTGAGTAAGCTCTGGGAATTGGTGATGGACAGGGAAGCCTGTGTGTGCTTCAGTTCATGGGGTCTCAAAGAGTCGGACACGATTGAGCAACTGAACTGTACTGATATGAATGTGATAGGATTCATGAGTTTATAAGAAGAGGAAGAGAAAGATTGCTCCCTCTCTCCATCATAGGTACCAGAGAAAGCTCAGGTAAATACACAGCAAGAAAGCAGTCTTTTATAAGCAGGAAGCGAGCTCCAAACTAAACTAAGCTGGTGACTTGATCCTTACTTGCAGTTCCATAAACTGTGAGAAAATTAAATTGTTACATTTATCCAGGCACTTTATAACACCAAATACACTAAGAAGTAAAATAAGGTCAGAAGACACTGATATAATGAAAATAATGACTTCTCAACAGAGTAAAGTGATGCTTATGTGAAAAATGAGCAATAGAAGACAGATAGACTTTCCTACTTTATAGATGACCTCTAAGGACAAAAAGTATGCCCCAACAAGGAAATATCATAACAATTTCCATAGACTCTATTGCAGATACTTTTGGTACTAGATAGTCTCCAGCTCATAGGCAAAGACTGAATAAATGTGTTCACCTGTTGTCTATAAATGATTATTTGCCTTTGGTTAAGTTCAATCTGTTGCTAAGTTCTGTCCAACACTTTGCGACCCCATGAAATGCAGCACGCCAGGCCTCCCTGTCCATCACCAACTCCCGGAGTTTACCCAAACTCATGTCCATCGAGTCAGTGATGCCATCCAGCCATCTCATCCTCTGTTGTTCCCTTTTCCTCCTGCCCCCAATCCCTCCCAGCATCAGGGTCTTTTCCAATGAGTCAACTCTTCTCATGAGGCGGCCAAAGTATTGGAGCTTCAGCATCAATCTTTCCAATGAACACCCAGGACTGATCTCCTTTAGGATGGACTGGTTGGATCTCCTTGCAGTCCAAGGGACTCTTAAGAGACTTCTCCAGCACCACACTTCAAAATCATCAATTATTCGGCACTCAGCTTTCTTCACAGTCCAACTCTCACATCCATACATGACCACTGGAAAAACCATAGCCTTGACTAGACAGACCATTGTTGGCAAAGCAATGTCTCTGCTTTTGAATATGCTATCTAGATTGGTCATAACCTTCCTTTCAAAGAGTAAGCTTCTTTTTACTTCATGGCTGCAGTCACCATCTGCAGTGATTTTGGAACCCAAAAAAATGAAGTCTGACACTGTTTCCACTGTTTCCCTATCTATTTGCCATGAAGTGATGGGACCAGATGCCATGATCTTCATTTTCTGAATGTTGAAATTTAAGCTAACTTTTTCACTCTCCTCTTTCACTTTCATCAAGAGACTTTTTAGTTCCTCTTCACTTTCTGCCATAAGGGTGGTGTCATCTGTATATCTGAAGTTACTGATATTTCTCCCAGGAATCTTGATTCCAGCCTTTGCTTCTTGCAGCACAGTGTTTCTCATGATGTGCTTTGCACATAAATTAAATAAGCAGGGTGACAATATGCAGCCTTGACATACTTCTTTTCCTATTTGGAACCAGTCTGCTGTTCCATGTCCAGTTCTGTTGCTTCCTAACCTGCATATAGGTTTCTCAAGGGGCAGGTCACGTTGTCTGGTATTCCCATCTCTTGAAGAATTTTCCACAGTTTCTTGTGATCCACACAGTCAAAGGCTTTGGTATAGTCAATAAAACAGAAGGAGATTTTTTTCTAGAAGTCTCTTGCTTTTTCAATAATCCAGCGGATGCTAGCAATTTGTTCTGTTGTTCCTCTGCCTTTTCTAAAACCTGTTTGAACATCTGCTAGTTCACGGATCACATATTGCTAAAGCCTAGCTTGGAGAATTTTGAGCATTACTTTACTAGCATGTGAGATGAGTGTAACTGTGCAGTAGTTTGAGTATTCTTTGGTATTTCCTTTCTTTAGAATTGAAATGAAAACTGACCTTTTCTAGTCCTGTGGCCACTGCTGAGTTTTCCAAATTTGCTGGCATATTGAGTGCAGCACTTTCACAGCATCAACTTTCTTTGCATTACTGCTTTCTAAAATTTTTTTTTTTTTCCACAGAATACCATTTCCATAATATGGAGATACTATATTGGGAGACCATAAATAAGCAAGTATCTTGATTTTAGACCAAACACAAATACTCTGAGTTTATCTTATGACAAATTAAATATAAATAGAAATCTTCCTGTACAATGTCACAAACCTTCATACATAATTCATCAGGCACTCTGTGTGTCAGATCTAGTCCCTTAAATCTATTTCTCACTTCCAGTGTAATAAGTGATTTGATTTAGGTCATTCCTGAATGGTCTAGTGGTTTTCCCTACTTTGTTCATGTTCAGTCTGAATTTGACAATAAGGATTTCATGATCTGAGCCACAGTCACCTCCCTGTCTTGTTTTTGCTGACTCTATAGAACTTCTCCATCTTTGACTGCAAAGAATAAAATCCATCTGATTTCGATGTTGACCATCTGGTGATGTCCATGTGTCGAGTCTTCTCTTATGTTGTTGGAAGTGGGTGTTCGCTATGACCAGTGCATTCTCTTGGCAGAACTCTGTTAGCCTTTGCCCTGCTTCATTCCGTACTCCAAGACCAAATTTGCCTGTTACTGCAGGTGTTTCTTAACTTCCGACTTTTGCATTCCAGTCCCCTAAAATGAAAAGGACATCTTTTTTGGTTGTTAGTTCTAAAAGGTCTTGTAGGTCTTCATAGAACTATTCAACTTCAGGTTCTTCAGTGTTACTGGTCTGGGCATAGACTTGGATTACCATGATATTGAATGGTTTGCCTGGAAATGAACAGAGATCATTCTGTCGTTTTTGAGATTACATCCAAGTACTGCATTTTGGAATCTTTTGTTGGCTATGGTAGCTACTCCATTTCTTCAAAGGGATTCCTGCCCACAGTAGTAGATATAATGGTCATCTGAGTTAAATTCACCCATTCTAGTCCATCTTAGTTGGCTGATTCTTAGAATGTTGATGTTCTCTCTTGCCCTCTCCTGTTTGACCACTTCCAATTTACCTTGGTTCATGGACCTAACATTCTATGTTCCTATGCAATATTGCTTTTTACAGCATCAGACCTTGCTTCAATCACCAGTCCCATCTACAAATGGGTGTTGTTTTAGCTTTGGATGCATCCTTTCATTCTTTCTGGAGTTATTTCTCCTCTGATCACTAGTGGCATATTGGTCACCTACCGACCTGGGGAGTTCATCTTTCAGTGTCCTATCTTTTTGCCTTTTCGTGCTTTTCACGGAGTTCTCAGGGCAAGAATACTGAAGTGGTTTGCCATTCCTTTCTCAAGTGGACCACATTCTGTCAGACAACAAAAAAAATCTGTTTGAGGAGGCCTTATAAACAGCTATGAAAATAAGAGAAGCGAAAAGCAAATGAGAAAAGGAAAAATATACCCATTTGAATGCAGAATTCCAAAGAATAGCAACGAGAGATAAGAAAGCCTTCCTCAGTGATAAATGCAAAGAAATAGAGGGAAACAATAGAATGGGAAAGACTAGAGATCTCTTCAAGAAAATTAGAGACATCAAGGGAATATTTCATGCAAAGATGGGCTCAATAAAGGACAGAAATGGTGTGGACCTAATAGATGCAAAAGATATTCAGAAGAGGTGGCAAGAATACACAAAAGAACTGAACACAAAAGATATTCACAGCCCAGATAATCACGATGGTGTGATCACTCACTTAGAGCCAGACATCCCAGAATGTGAAGTCAAGTGGGCCTTAGGAAGCATTATTATGAACAAAGCTAGTGGAGGTGATGGAATTTCAGTTGAGTGGTTTCAAATCCTGAAAGATGATGCTGTGAAAGTGCTGCACTCATTATGCCAGCAAATTTGGAAAACTCAGCGGTGGCCACAGGACTGGAAAAGGTCAATTTTCATTCCAATCCCAAAGAAAGGTAATGCCAAAGAATGCTCAAATACCACACAATTGCACTCATCTCACATGCTAGTAAAGTAATGCTCAAAATTCTCCAAGCCAAGCTTCAGCAATACATGAACCATGAACTTGCAGATGTACAAGCTGGTTTTAGAAAAGGCAGAGGAACCACAGGTCAAATTGCCAACATCTGCTGGATCATCAAAAGACAAGAGAGTTCCAGAAAAATATCTATTTCTCCTTTATTGACTATGCTAATGCCTTTGACTGTGTGGATCACAATAAACTGTGAAAAATTCTGAAAAAGATGGGAATACCAGACCACCTGACCTGCCTCTTGAGAAACCTGTATGCAGGTCAGGAAGCAACAGTTAGAAATGGGCATGGAACAACAGACTGGCTCCAAATAGGAAACGGAGTACATCAAGGCTGTATATTGTCACCCTGCTTATTTAACTTATATGCAGAGTACATCATGAGAAACCCTAGGCTGGAAGAAGTACAAGGTGGAATCAAGATTGCTTGGAGAAATATCAATAACTTCAGATTTGCAGATGACACCACCCTTATGGCAGAAAGTGAAGAAGAACTAAAGAGCTTCTTGATGAAAGTGAAAGAAGAGAGTGAAAAAGTTAGCTTAAAGCTCAACATTCAGAAAACTAAGATCATGGTGTCCGGTCCCATCACTTCATAGCAAATAAATGGGGAAACATTTGAAACGGTGGCTGACTTTATTTTTCTGGGCTCCAAAAGCACTGTGGATGGTCAATGCAGCCATGAAATTAAAAGTTGCTTACTCCTTGGAAGGAAAGCTATGACCAACCTAGAGAGCATATTAAAAAGCAGAGACATTACTTTGCCAACAAAGGTCCATCTAGCCAAGGCTATGGTTTTTCCTGTGGTCATGTATGGATGTGAGAGTTGGACTGTGAAGAAGGCTGAGCACCGAAGAACTGATACTTTTGAAGTGTGGTGTTGGAGAAGACTCTTCAGAGTCCCTTGGACTGCAAGGAGATCCAACCAGTCCATCCTAAAGGAGATCAGTCCTGGGTGTTCATTGGTAGGACTGATTTTAAAGCTGAAACTCCAATACTTTGGCCACTTGTGCGAAGAGCTGTCTCATTTGAAGAGACCCTGATGCTGGGAAAGATTGAGGGCAGGAGGAGAAGGGGACGACAGAGGATGAGATGGTTGGATGGCATCACCGACTGAGTGGACATGAGTTTGGCTGAACTCTGGGAGCTAGAGATGGACAGGGAGACCTGGCATGCTGCTGTTCATGGGTTCACAACGATTCTAACACGACTGAGCAATTGAAGTTAGAACTTTTCAATAAAGCAGTACTCATGATGAGTGATAAAAAGCATTTTCTGAAGTTTTACAGCAGAGAATAGGCAAGGGAAAGAGGAAAAACCTGATGTGGAGTGGGAATAGGTTAGGAAGATTTATAGTGTGTATTCTTTGGTGGAAACTAATAATATTAAATATACATATAACAATATTAATATAAAGATGTAGGCAAAGAAATAATGCATTTTCAAAATATTTAATTGCTGTATAACAATCCTTGTTAGATACCATTTCCACTGTCTTATTCATATCCCTTCTATTTATACGATATTCTTACTTACATTTTCAAAGTGTATCTAACTTACATTTCAAAAAATTATAAGCTAGAATGTATGCCAAGAATAGAAGCTATCACTATCCTTATAGATAGAATATTGCTTAACTCAGTTTCCATCTTTTATAATGATAAAAAATAAAATATAGATGAAAGCAATGCATAATAAATATTATACACTTGGATCATTCCAAAACCATTCCCCTCTCCCCTCTGTGGAAAAACTGTCTTTTATGAAACTCGTCCCTGATGCCAAAAAGTTTGGGGACCACTGACAGTATCTGAGAAGGAAAAATGATAAAAATAAAAGAACACTGAGTCTGAAATATGAATAACATGTAGATGATTTTTTAAGTAAATCATAATAGATGCAAATATAGAAGCAAGCACAACAGACATTAATGCCCATGGTGCATTCTAGATGGCAGTGAACAAACTGCCTAGATCAGCAAAAGGGGCACATAAGGTTGAACTGTAGAGGTTTTGAAATATTAAGCAAACAACTTTTATTTTTATCCTCTGAGCACTGTCAAATGATTAAAATTGGGGCACAAATCTAAGGATTTAAAAGATTACAGTTTAATTTTTAAAAATTGCAACTATTACCTAAGGTACTATTTTTGCCTAGATTTCTTTTCTCCAATTTCTTCTGTCACATTTGCATGGACTGGACCAAAGAAATTGTTAGCGTAGAGACTAATTAAAAAGTCATTGCCAAAGTCCTGGTTCAGGAATTTGAAAAGCAAACCTACAGGGACTGTTACAGATAATTTGGAGAGGAGGAAATATCTCCAGGAATGGGAGACCTGGAACATTTTATTTTGATATAAATATCCTCATAGTCGAGTAGAGAAAGAATAAGAGAAGTTAGTCAAGAGAAATGTAGCATTCATTATACAGATGGTAAGGAATAAGGAAAATACTTTTCAGAAAGAGGTTTTTAGTTTAGAAATTATGAACATAATGTTTGCAACATGAGACTTGGATTTTATTTAAATACATGAACAGTGAACTTCCAGATGTTCAAGCTGATTTTAGAAAAGGCAGAGGAACCACAGATCAAATTGCCAATATCTGCTGGATCATCGAAAAAGCAAGAGAGTTCCAGAAAAACATCTACTACTGCTTTATTGACTATGCCAAAGGCTTTGACTGGGTGCATCACAATAAACTGTGGAAAATTCTGAAAGAGATGGGAATACCAGAACACCTGAGCTGCCTCTTGAGAAACCTGTATGCAGGTCAGGAAGCAACAGTTAGAACTGGACATGGAACAACAGACTGGTTCCAAATAGGACAAGGAGTACGTCAAAGGTGTATGTTGTCATCCTGCTTATTTAATTTATATGCAAATACATTATGAGAAACACTGGACTGGAAGAAGCACAAGCTGGAATCAAGATTGCTGGGAGAAATATCAATAACCTCAGATATGCAGATGACACCACCCTTATGGCAGAAAGAGAAGAGGAGCTAAAAAGCCTCGTGATGAAAGTGAAAGAGGAGAGTGAAAAAGCTCACTTTAAAAGCTCAACATTCAGAAAACTGAGATCATGGCATCTGGTCCCATCACTTCATGGCAAATAGATGGGGAAACTGGAAACAGTGTCAGACTTTATTTTTCTGGGCTCCAAAATCACTGCAGATGGTGATTGCAGCCATGAAATTAAAAGACGTTTTCTCCTTGGAAGGAAAGTTATGACCAACCTAGATGGCATATTCAAAAGCAGAGGTATTACTTTGTGAACAAAGGTCCATCTAGTCAAGGCTATGGTTTTTCCAGTGGTCATGTATGAATGTGAAAGTTGGCCTGTGAAGAAAACTGAGCACTGAAGAACTGATGCTTTTGAACTGTGGTGTTGGAGAAGACTTTTGCAAGTCCCTTGGACTGCAAGGAGATCCAACCAGTCCATTCTAAAGGATATCAGTCCTGGGTTTTCTTTGGAAGGACTGATGCTAAAGCTGAAACTCCAATATTTTGGCCACCTCGTGAGAAGAGTTGACTTATTGGAAAAGACCCTGATGCTGGGAGGGATTGGGGGCAGGAGGAGAAGGGGACAACAGAAGATAAGGTGCCTGGATGGCATCAATGGCTCGATGGACTTGAGTTTGAGTGAACTCCGGGAGTTGGTGATGGACAGGGAGGCCTGGCATGCTGCAGTTCATGGGGTCACAAAGAGTTGGACATGACTGAGCAACTGAACTGAACTGACTGAATGCCTTTGTGGTCACTTTTGTATGAAAGACTTTGCTTAAAATTGCAATAAGATTTTTATGGGAAATAACTTGTATGGAAAAGAGTCTCCTGTGGCAGGAATAGCCAGAGGCTAGAATCACTATGGTGAAATCTAACATTTAGTCATACACTATTTGATCTGTTGGTTTACATTATAATACATTTCTGTATTCTCAAAATAACTAGCACACATTTTGGAACAGTGCAGTCCTCAAGGAGACACTCAACATTGTGAATGGTATTTAAAGGGAAAAGAAAGAGGGAAATAATGTGAAATATCCAGGATTAAAAATTCTATAGAGGCAGCAAATCCTAATCTGACATGATTTGGATGTATGTAGATCATCAGGAGTCCTCAGAGACTCTTAGAGATGAGTGTGAGTTCAAAGAGCTTTAAATATGAACTGACACATTTAAATACCATCCAGAGAATACCTTTTCACTTTCTTGCATCTGAGAAGGAAATGGCAACCCACTCCAGTGTTCTTGCCTGGAGAATCCCAGGGACGGGGGAGCCGTCCTGGAGTTGCACAGAGTCGGACATGACTGAAGCGAATTAGCAGCAGCAGCAGCAGCAGCAGCAGCAGAGAATACCAGAAACATTCTAACATATTATCATGTGTTTTAAGTGATATCTTAGTCCTAGATGGCAGAAAATTGATAATAGTAATACATTGTGATTAACATAAAATATTCACAATAAGTCAGGGACAAATAGTTTAACAAAATTCTATTGGAGTTAAAGTGAAGGAAAGAAGAAAATCTCTAAGCCTGTATGCTCAGTTGCTCAATTGTGTCCAACTTTTTGCAACCCCATGGACTGTAGCCTGCCAGGCTCCTCTGTCCATGGAATTTTTCAGGCAACAATACTGGAGTGGGTTGTCATTTCCTCCTTCAGGGAATCTTCCCAACCCAGGGATTGAACCCACATCTCTTCTGTTTGCTTCATTGGCATGTGGATTCTTTACCACTGCGTCACGTGGGAAGCCTTATAAACCTGAAATTTCAGTAAAGGAATGTGCTCAAAGGGAACAATGTAGGAAACCCAGTACTCTGAGATGAGAAGGCAGTATGGTAATAAGAATAGAGAGACATCTAGCGCACTGTATAATGAATATAAATAGAAATATTATAGTGTTATTGTAGTACATAATATATTGTAATAGGTATGTTATATGATAAGTATTGCTACATCACAATCATACTGTGATGTATAAATTTATCAGAGTAGCACAATATACACCTTAAACTTACATGTTACATGTCAAATTTATTCAATTTAAAAAATGGCAAATCTCTGAACCTATTTTATTTTTTAATTGTTTCGTATTGTATTGGATTTTAGCTGATTAATAATGTTGTGATATTTTCAGGTGGACAGCAAAGGTACTCAGTCATATATGTATATGTATCTGTTCCCCCTCAAACTCCCCCTACCCCCATCCAAGCTGTCACATAACATTGAGCAAAGTTCCTTCCTTGTGCTGTACAATAGTATCTTGTTGGTTATCCATTTTAAATATACAGCACTGTGTACATGCTGATCCCCAACTCCCTAACTAGCCATTCCTCCCATTGTTCACTCCTGGCAAACAAATGACCTTCTAGTGAATAAGCTGCTTGCAATTTTAGGGCTCATCTGATTTATTTTCTTATTTATATATTACTATAGATCTGAACTGCTTTTGTCTAGTACTAACAACTAGTGTCTGATATGTCTTATATACATATAATTTTCTAGTTGCTTAAGGCAGAAAAAAAGAAATAGTTATTGTGTGCTAAATCTTGGCCATAAATTGAACTTTCCATAATTTGGCTTTAAGTACAGCTGAATAAAAGATGAGCCACTGACATCTAGGAATTTTGAAGACAAATTTTAGAGCCATGTCATAATAATGCTATAAACTAATTGGTAAGTGATGCAAGTAATAGAATTGGTATTAAAATGTTTAGCAATGTTTGTGATGTTTACATACTCAATAATTAAAATATCACCAGCATTTAATATTTGCAGTAAGGACTACTGTGCTAGCTCTTATACGGTTGTTTTTAAATTTGTTACTATTTTCAGAATTGTTAAGAGCTCAAATCTGATCAAATATTTTACTGTGTTATGCATTATAAACTTGAAAATAAATCCTGCATTGTCAAGATGAAAACTCTCTGTATTAGTAATGAAATTTCTAGTCATATGTCACTTGAGGCTAAAGTTTATCTAGAGATTTAATCACATCACCACGGGCTTCAACTATCACTCCTCTCATTTCTTTTGTTTCCTTTAACTTTGTTCTCAGGCAAACTCTGCCATGAGGTGATGGAATAATTTCTGAATACCCCAAGTTATCATGACACTGAAAAAAACAGAGTCTCACTTTCTTGATGGCTGTAGGGGAAATTATAAGGCTTCTTCTCATTGGACCGTCAGATGCCTATTATTCTAGACAGTGTAACAAATTGTTCTTATTTTTTATGTCTAGGTCACAGCATTTTGCCTGCAGCTGAGACCAGTAAGCCCTGTGAAAACTGTATGAAATGAGTGAGAAAATGATCGACTCAATAGAAACAAAGAATTATGTTTACATAAGTGAAATTGATGCTGGGTAGAAAAATGCATCAAATATATACTAAATATAATGAAATTCACTCTTGGAGGGCAAAGAAAAATCTTGTGTGCACCAGAACCCAGGAGAGACGAGCAGTGACCCCACAAGAGACTGAGCCAGACTTGCTTGTGGCAGTCCAGCAGTCTCCCGCAGAGATATGTGTCAAAAGTGCCTGCCCTACCATGGGGACAAGTGTACGGAATATGACAGTCTTGGCATAAGTTCTTTTGAAGGAGATCACCATCACATTACCCCTACCATAGTTTAGCCTTCAATCAAACTACAGTGAGGGAACACAGCCTTACCCATCAAGAGAAAATTGATTTAAAGATGTACTTAGTTCCGTCCCACCCATCAGAGCAAGACCCAGATGCCCCTACAGCCAGTCCCTCCCATCAGGAAGTTCCCACAAGCCTCTTATCCTTATTCATCAGAGGGCAGACATAATGGAAACCAAAATTACCGAAAACTAACCAAACTGATCACTTGTATTACAGCCTTGTTTAACTCAATGAAACTATGAGCCATGCATTGTAGGGCCACCCAAGACAGACAGGTCATGGTGGAGAGTTCTGACAAAATATGCTCCACTGGAAAAAGGGAATGACAGACCACTTCAGTATTCTTGTCTTGAGAGCTCATGTACAGTAAGAAAAGACAAAAAGATGACACTGAAAGATGAAGTCCCCAGGTTGGTAGGTGCCCGTTATGCTACTGGAAAAGAATGGAGAAATAGCTCCAGAAAGAATGAAGAGGATGATTCAAAGTGACAATGCCCATGTGGATGTGACTGGTGATAGAAGTAAAGTCCAGCGCTGTAAAGAACAATATTGTATTGGAACCTGGAAAGTTAGGTCTATGAATCAATATAAATTGCAAGGGGTCAAAAGGTGATGTTAAGAGTGAACATTGACATTTTAGGAATCAATGAACTAAAATGGACCAGAATGAGCAAATATAATTCAGATGCCCATCATATCTAATACTGTGGGCAAGAATCCCTTAAAAGAAATGGAGTAGTACTCATAGTCAAAACAGTCTGAAATTCAGTAAAGGGGTGCAATCTTAACAACAGCAGAATGATCTCTGTCTGTTTCCAAGGCAAACCATTCAATATCACTGTAATCCAAGTCTATGCAACAAGCACTAATGCCAAAGAAGCTGAAGTTGATTGGTTCTATGAAGATCTATAAGATCTTCCAGAGCTAACAGTAAAAAAAAAATGTCCTTTTCATCATAGGATACTGGAATGCAAAAATAGGACGTCAAGAGATACCTGGAGTAACAGGCAAGTTTGGCCTTGGAGTACAGAATGAAGCACAGCTAAAACTAACAGGGTTTTGACAAGAGAACACACTGGTCATAGCAAACACCCTCTTCCAACAACACAAGAGAAGACTCTACACATGGACATCACCAGATGGTCAATACTGAAATAAGATTGATTATATTTTGCAGCCAATGATGGAGAAGCTCTATACAATCAGCAAACACAAGACCAGGAGCTGACTGTGGCACAGATCATGAATTCCTTATTGCCCAATTCAGACTGAAATTGAATAAAGTAGGGAAAACCACTAAAGCAATCACATATGCCCTAAATCAAATAAGTCTCTTATGATTATACAGTGGAAATAGCAAATAAATTCAAGAGATTAGGTCTGATAGATAGGGTTCCTGAAGAACTATGGATGGAGGCTCATAACACTGTACAGAAGGCAGTGATCAAAACCTTCCTCCAGAAGAAGAAAGGCAAAAAGGCAAATGGTTGTCTGAGGAGGCCATAGATGAGAAAAGAAGAGAAGTGAAAGGCAAAGGAAAAAAAGGAAATATGTATCCATCTGAATGCAGAATTGCAAAGAATAATAAAGAGAGATAAGAAAGCCTTCCTCAGTGATCAATGCAAAGAAATAGAGGAAAAGAGTAGAATGGGAAAGACTAGGTATCTCTTCAAGAGAATTATAGATACCAAGGGAACATTTCTTACAAAGATGGCACAATAAAGGACAGAAATGGTATGGACTTAACAGAAGAAAAAGATATTAAGAGGTGGCAAAAATACACAGAAGCACTATCCAAAAAAAAAAAAAAATCTTAATGACCCAGATAGCCACAATGGTGTGATCTTTCACCTAAAGTCAGACATCACAGTGAGTGAAGTCAAGTGGGCCTTAGGAGGCATCACTACAAACAAAGCAAGTGGAGGTGATGGAATTCCAGCTGAGCTATTTCAAATCCTAAAGGATGATGTCGTTAAGTTCTGCACTCAGTATGCCAGAAAATTTGGAAAACTGAAAAGTCTGGCCACAGGGCTGCAAAAGGTCTGTTTTCATTCCAATCCCAAAGAAGAGTAATGCTAAAGATTGTTCAAACAACAAGGTTTTGGTGTGTGTGTGTGTGTGTATGGGGGTGGGTGGGATGGTGCAGTATACAATCATTCTGAGCTTTTGAGTAGCTTTGTTTTAGTTTTATAAGCGCAATTCTGGAGCTATTTTAGATGTGATACAGGAATGAGCAAATAAGTAAGGCTGTTGGAAGCCAAGATAATCCCTATAGAATGTACTAATGTGGAATGGTTGGTGGATTAGATCAAGGTATTGGTGTGAACTCAGGATTTCTAAAATACGTATGTATCTGTCAGCAAATTTGGGAAACTCAGCAGTGTCAACAGAACTGGAAAAGTTCAGTTTTATTCCAGTCCCAGAAAAAGGCAATGCCAAAGAATGCTCTAACTACCACACAATTGCACTCATCTCATATGCTAGCAAAGTAATGAGCAAAGTTCTCTAAGCCAGGCTTCAACAGTACATGAACCTTGAACTTCCATATGGTCTAGCTGGATTTAGAAAAGGCAAAGGGACCAGAGATCAAATTGCCAAGATCTGTTGGATGATAGAAAAAGAAAGAGAGTTCCAGAAAAAAACATCTACTTCTGCTTCATTGATTACGCTAAAGCCTTTGATTGTGTGGATCACAACGAACTATGTAAAATTCTTCAAGACCACCTGACCGGCCTCCTGTATGTATGTCAAGAAGCAACAGCTAGAACAAGACATGAAATAATGGACTGGTCCAAATTGGGAAAGGAGTATTTAAAAGTTATATATTGTCACCCTGTTCACTTAACTTCTATGCAGAGTATATCATGGGAAATGCCGGGTTGGATGAAGCACAAGCTGCAATCAAGATTGTTAGGAGAAATCTTGATAACCTCAGATATGCTGATGACACCATCTTTATGGCAGAAGGCCAAGAAGAACTAAAGAGCCCCCTTGATGAAGGTGGAAGGGGAGAGTGAAAAAGCTGGCTTAAAATTCAACATTTAATAAACTAAGATCATCGTATTTGGTCTCATCAGGTCACAAAAAATAGATGGGGAAATAGTAGAAACAGTGAAAGACTTTATATTTTTGGGCTCCAAAATCACTGCAGATGATGACTGTGACTATGAACTTAAAAGAACCTTGAACTTCCTTGCTCCTGTGAAGAAAAGCTATGACCAACCTAAACAGCATATTGAAAAGCAGAGACATTACTTTGCCAGCAAAGATCCATCTAGTCAAAGCTATGGTTTTTCCAGTAGTCATGTATGGATGTGAGAGTGGACCGTAAAGAAAGTAGAGTGCTGAAGCATTGATGCTTTCGAGCTGATGTGTTGGAGAAGACGCTTGAGAGTTCCTTGGTTTGCAAGGGGATCAAACCAGTCAATCCTAAGTGAAATCAGTCCTGAATATTGATTGGAAGGACTGGTGCTGAAGCTGAAGCTCCAATATTTTGGGCACTTGATGCAAAAAATTGACTCTTTGGAAAAGACCCTGATGTTGGGAAAGATTGAATTTGGGAAGAGAAATGGATGACAGAGTGTGATATGGTTGGATGACATTGCTACCTCAATGGACATGAGTTTGAGCAGTCCAGGGAGTTTGTCCTGCAAACAGAAGCATGGAGTGCTGCAGTCCATGGGGTTACAAACAGTCAGATATGACTGACTGACTGAAATGAACTGAAAACCTACTGATAAGTATTTTCCATTTACTTTCAGTAGATTTCATTCCATGTAAAATTTTGCACTAGTTCTCACCAACATGGTTAATCTTCAGGTATGTTCTATTATCTACTCAAAGGATAAAATATCAGCAGTGTTAAATTTAATGTAAGGTAGTTCAGTATATAGCCTCAGCTACTTTTCCATTTTGTCTGTCACCAGCTTTACAAATCTTCACTTCATAAATATCTTTTCACCTTATTCTGCAATAAAATTTTATCCCTCTCTAAGTTTTCAGAAAATTCTCACTAGCCTGTAACTTTTTTCAAAATATTTGAAAGTGAAAGTGAAGTCACTCAGTCATGTCTTTGCCACCCCATGGACTGTAGCCTACAAGGCTCCTCCCTCCATGGGATTCTCCAGGCAAGAGTATGGAGAATGAAATGTCAAAAGGATGTGACACTGAAAAATGAAGTCCCAGGTTGATAGCTGCCCAATATACTACTGGAGATCAGTGGAGAAATAACTCCAGAAAGAATAAAGAAACTGAACCAAAGTAAAAACAGCATCCAGTTGTGGATATGCCAGGTGATGGAAATAAACTCCAATCCTGTAAAGTGCAATATTGCATAGGAACTTATGCAGGTTAGGTTCCTATTATTAGTTGTTAGGTTCATGTATCAAGGCACCTCAAACGAGATGACAAGAGTGAACATCAACATTTTAGAAATCAGTGAGCTAAAATGGAGTGGGATGGGTGAATTTAACAGAGATGACCATTATATCTAGTACTGTGGGCAAGAATACCTTAGAAGAAATGGAATGGCCATCACAGTCAACAACAGAGTCCAAAATGCAGTGCCTAGATGCAGTCTCAAAAATGACAAAATGATCTCTGTTCACTTCCATGGCAAACCATTCAATATCACAGTAATCCAAGACTATGCCCTGGCCAGTAATGTTGAAGAAGCTGAAGTGGAACACTTTCAGTGAAGACCTACAAGACCTTCTAGAATTAACATGTAAAAAAAAATGTCCCCTTCATTATAAGGGACTGGAATGACAAGGTAGGAAGTCAAAAGACACCTGGAGTAACAGGCAAATTTGGCCTTGGGGTACAGAAGTAAGCAGGGAAAAAGTTAACAGAGTTTGGCCAAGAGAAGGCACTAGTCATAGCAAACACCCTCTTCCAACAACACAAGAGAAGACTCTACACATGGACATCACCAAGTGGTCAATACTGAAATCAGATTGCTTATATTATTTGCAGGCAAAGACAGAGAAGCTCTACACAGTCAGCAAAAACAAAACCAGGAGTTGACTGTTGCGCAGATCATGAGCTTCCTATTGCCAAATTCAGACTGAAACTGAAGAAAGTAGGGAAAACAACTAGACCATTCAGTTCAGTTCAGTTCAGTTCAGTCACTCAGTCATGTCCGACTCTTCACAACACCATGGATTGCATCATTCCAAGCTTCCCTGTCTATCACCAACTCCCAGAGTTTACTCAAACTTATCTCCATTGAGTCGGTGATGCCATCCAATCATCTCATCCTCTGTCGTCATCTTCTTCTTCTGCCTTGAATCTTTCCCAGAATTAGGGTCTTTTCAGATATGACCTAAATCAAATGCCTTATGATTACAAAGTGGAAGAGACAAACAAATTCAAGGGATCAGATATGATAGAGTGCCTTAAGAAGCACAGATGGTGGTTCATTGCATTGTACAGGAGGCAGTGATCAAGATGATCCCCAAGAAAAAGAAGTGCAAAAAGGCAAAATGATTTTCTTAGGAGGCCTTACAAATATCTGAGAAAAGGAAAGATTGAAAAGGCAAAGGAGAAAAGGAAAGATATAACCATTTGAATTCAGAGTTCCAAACAATAGCAAGGAGAGATAAAAAGTCTGCCTCAGTGATCAATGCAAAAAAAAAAAAAAAAAAAAAGAAGAAAACAATAGAATGGAAAAGACTAGACATATCTTCATGAAAATTAGAGACACCAAGGGATAGTTCATGCAAAGATGAGGATAATAAAGGAAAAAAGCAGTATATACCTAACAGAAGCAGAAGATATCAAGAAGAGGTGGCAAGAATACACAGAAGAACTGTGCAAAAAGATCTTTATGACCCAGATGACCACAATGGTGTGATCACTCACCTAGAGCCAGATATTCTGGAATGCAAAGTCAAGTGGGCCTTAGGAAGCATCACTATGAACAAAGCTAGTGGAGGTGATGGAATTCCAGTCAAACTGTTTCAAATCTTAAAAGATGATGCTGTGAAAGTGCTGTACTCAATATGCCAGCAAACTTGGAAAACACAGCAGTGGCCACAGGACTTGAAAAGGTCAGTTTTCATTCCATTCCCAAAGACAATGTCAAAAAATGTTCAAACTACTGCACAAGTGCACTCATCTCACATGCTAGCGAAGTGATGCTCAAAATTCTCCAAGCCAAGCTTCAACAGTATATGAACTGTGAGCTTCCAGATGGTCAAGTTTTACTTGCAAAAGAAAGAGGAACCAGGGATAAAATTGCCAACCTCTGTTGGATCATCAAAAAGCCAGACAGTTCCAGGAATATCTACCCTGGCCTTATTGACTACATTAAAGCCTTTGACTATGTTGATCATAACCAACTGTGGAAAATTCTTCAAGAGATGGGAATACCAGACCACCTGACCTTCTTCCTGAGAAAACTGTATGCAGGTCAAGAAGCAACAGTTAGAACTGGACATGGAAAAACAGACTCGTTCCAAATCAGGAATGGAGTATGTCAAGGCTGCATATTGTCACCCTGCTTCTTTAACTTATATGCAGAATGCATCATGTGAAATGCTGGGCTGGATGAAGCACAAGCTGGAATCAAGGTTGCTGGGAGAAATATCAATAACCTCAGATATGCAGATGATGCCACCCTTTTGGCAAAAAGCAAAGAAGAAGTAAAGAGCCTCTTGATTAAAGTGAAAAAGGAGAGTTAAAAATTAGCTTCAATCTCAACATTCAGAAAACTAAGGTCATGGCATCTGGTCCCATCACTTCATGGTAAATAGATAGGGAAACAATGGAAACTGTGAGGGACTTTATATTTTTGGGCTCCAAAATCACTGCAGATGGTGACTGCATCCAAGAAATAAAAAGACTCTTGCTTCTTGCAAGAAAAGCTATGACCAACCTAGACTGCATTTTAAAAGGCAGAGACATTACTTTCCCAACTTGTTCTGTCTAGTCAAAGCTATGGTTTTTCCAGTAGTCATGTATGGATGTGTGAGTTGCACTGTAACAAAAATGAGTGCTGTAGAATTGATGCTTTTGAACTATGGTGTTAGAGAAGACTCTTGTGATTCCCTTGGACTGCAAGGAGATCCAACCGATCAATCCTAAATGAAATCAATCCTGAATATTCTTTGGAAGGACTGATGTGGAAGCTGAGACTTCAATACTTTGGCCACCTGATGTGAAGAACCAACTCCTTGGAAAAGCCCCTGATGTTGGGAACGTTTGAAAGCATGAGGAGAAGGGGATTACAGAGAATGAGATGACTGGATGTCATCACTGATACAAGAGACATAAGTTTCAGTAGTCTCTAATATTTGGTTGATGGACAGGGAATCCTCGAGTGCTGCATTCCTTGGAGTCGCAAAGTGTTAGACAGAACTGAACAACTGAACTAACTGACTGAACTGAATAATACGAGTCTAGTAAATAGGTGACTGATATAATAGAAATTCTTCCATTTTTATTTCTATTTGAATTATTCAGTCTTCGTCTATGCCTATATGAAGTGTGGAAAACAAATTATATTTTTATTTTATTTAAGAAACTAATCTAGATGAGCTCAATAATAGATGACTGTACCAAATATATAGTGGAATCATTGAAAGGAAAAAAAAAAAAAAAAACCAGGAAGGGAAAAATCAATCAGAAGAGGATTTGAAGCAGCAGAAATTGTATGTTTAAATGTATTGGAGGTATTAGTTCTTCTGACAATAGTGTTTGGAACTTGGAAGGAGATGAGACTAAGGAACAAAAAGACCAGAATTGAGAGGTATCGTATTTCATGCAGAATTCACTGTTTATTCTGTGAATATGAATGTCATTGACATTTATTTATTTTCTGTTGTTTTTCAGTCCTAAGTCATGTTCCACTCTTTGTGACCTCATAGACTGTAGAATTCCAGTATTCCTTGCCCTTCACTGCCTCTTTGAGTTTGCTCACATTCATGTCCATTCAGTTGATTATGCCATTCAACCATCTCATCCTCTGTCATTGCCTTCTCCCTCTGCCCTCAGACATTCCCAGCATCAGGGTATTTTCCAATAAGTGGACTCATTCATCAGGGGACCAAACTACTGGAGCTTCAGCATCAGTCCTTCCAAATAATATTCATAGTTGATTTCCTTTAGGATTGACTGGTTTAATCTCCTTGTTGTCCAAGGGACTCTCAAGAGTCTTCTCTGGCACCACAGTTTGAAAGCATCAATTCTTTCGTGCCTATCCTTCTTCATGGTATAACTCTCACATCCATATATGACTGGAAATACCATAGCTTTGAATATGTAGACTTCTGTTGGCAAAGTGATGCCTCATCTCTTTAGTATGCTGCTAGGTTTGTCATAGCTTTCCTGCCAAGAGGCAAACATGTCTTTCAATTTCATATCTGCCATCATTATCAACAGTCATTTTCGAGCCTAAAAAGAGAAAATTTGTCACTCTTTCCACTTTCTCCACTTCTATAAGCCATGAAGTGATGGGACCAGATGCCATGATCTTCATGTTTTGAATGCTGAGTTTCAATTCAGCTTTTTCACTCTCCTCTTTCACCTTCATCAAGAGGATATTTAGTTCCTCTTCACTTTCTGTTGGTAAAGTCTTGTCATATGCATATCAATTATTGATATTTCCCCTAGGCATTTGAATGCAGCCTGTGATTCATCCACCCTGGCATTTTGTATCATGTGCTCTGCATATAAGTTGTATAAGCACAGTGACAGTATACAGCATGTCTTACTCCTTTCCAAATTTTGAGACACTCCATTGTTCAATGTCCAGTTTCTTGACCTGCATACAAGTTTCTCAGGAGACAGGTAAGGTGGCCTGGTATTCCCATTTCCTCAAGAATTTTCCACAATTTTCTGTGATCCACACAGTCAAAGACTTTATCATAGTCAATGAAGCAGAACTAGATGTATTTTGGAAATCCACCCCCCGCCCCACCATTTTTTTTTTTTTTTTGATGATCCAATGGATGTTGGCAATTTGTTCTCTGGTTTCTCTGCTTTTTATAAATACAGTTTGTACATCCGGAAGTTCTCAGTTCACATATTGCTGAAGACTATTTTGAAGGATTTTCTGCATTACCGTGTTAGCATATGAAGTGAGCACAATTGTACAAAATTTAAACATTATTTTCTTTGCCCTTATTTGAGATTGGAATAAAAACTAATGTTTCTCAGCCCTGTGGCCACTGCTGAGTTGTCCAAACTTGCTGACATATTGAGTGCAGCATGTTAGCAGCATCATTGTTTAGGCTCTGAAATAGCTCAGCTGTAATTCCATCACCTCCAATAGCTTTGTTTGTAGGCTTCCTAAGGCCCACTTGACTCAAATTCCAGGATGTCTGGCTCTAGGTGAATGACCACAACATTATGATTATTATGATGAGTCATAAAGATTATTTTTTTTATAATTTTTCCATGTATTATAGCCACCTCTTCACATCTCTCTTGCTTCTGATATTTTTTTTTTCCCTTCATCATGCCCTTCTGGCTTGAAAATTTCCCTTTATATTTCTAATATCTATGAAGAGATTTCTAGTCTTTCCCATTCAATAGTTTTACTCTTTTTCTTTGCATTGTTAACTTAAGAAGACCTTCTTATCTCTTCTTGCCGTTCTTTTCTTTACAGCATTGGACTTGACTTTAATCACCAGACATATCCTCAGTTGAGCATTGTTTCCACTTTGGCTCAGGCTCTTCATTCTTTCTGAAGCTATAGTAGTTGTCCTTTGCTCTTCCCCAATAGCATATTGGAAACTTTCTGACCCATGGGGCGCATCTGCTGGTGTGATATTTTTTTGCTTTTTCATAGTTTTCATGGAGTTTTCAAGGCAAAAATACTTCAGTGGGTTGCCATTTCCTTCTTAAATGTACGATGTTTTGTCAGAATTCTCCACTGTGACCCATGTCTAAGCTGATATTGCAAGTCATGGTTCACAGCTTCCTTGAGTTACACAAGCCTCCTCACCAGGACAAGGTTGTCAATTTTTTTTTTTTTAAAGCACTGAAATATAAGGAATTGTAAACACTATGAAAAGTGTTAGTCTCTCAGTTGTGTCTGACTCTTTGTGACCCTGTGAACTATTTCCCACCAGGCTCTCTGTCCATCTTCCTAAAGGAATGAAATAACCTTACAGGTAAAAATGCTGCAATTTCAAGAAGATATCCTTTCTACAATATGGATCATCATTAATACCTTGTGTGCTTAGTTGCTCAGTTGTATCCAACTCTTTGTGACATGATGGACTGTAACCCACCAGGCTCCTCTGTCCATGGGGATTCTCCAGGCAAGAATATTGGGGTGGGCTGCCATTCCTTTGTCTAGGGAATATTCCCAAACCAGGGATCAAGCCCAGGTCTCCTGCATTGCAAGCAGATTCTTTGCTGTATAAGGAATCAGGAATCAGGAAATCCTTCATTAATACCTTACAAATAATTTTATACATAAAAATTGAAGGCATATATCCAATATATGGGCTTCCCAAGTGGCCCAGTGGTAAAGAATACGTCTGCCAATGCAGAAGACAGAGAAAGGAGGATTCAGTCCCTGTGTCAGGAAGATCCTCTGGAGGAGGATGTGGCAACCCACTCCAGTTTTCTTGCCTGGAGAATCCTATGGACAGAAGATCTTAAAAGAGTTGGACATGATTGAGCATGTATCAGTTCAGTTCAGTTCAGTCACTCAGTTCAGTTCAGTTCGGTTCAGTCACTCAATCGTGTCTGACTCTTTGCGACCCCATAAATCGCAGCACACCAGGCCTCCCTGTCCATCACCAACTCCCGGAGTTCACTCAGACTCACGTCCATCAAGTCAGAGATGCCATTCAGCCATCTCAACATCTCTCGTCCCCTTCTCCTCCTGCCCCCAATCCCTCCCAGCATTCATTTTCCAATGAATCAACTTTTCGCATGAGGTGGCCAAAGTACTAGAGTTTCAGCTATAGCATCATTCCTTCCAAAGAAATTCCAGGGCTGATCTCCTTCAGAATGGATTGGTTGGATCTCCTTTATATTATTCTTATTCAGCATATAGCTAAAAGCCCATTAAGTTCTTATAATTATAGCCTGTGTTCATTCAAGCCTATTGATTAACTCAATGAAATTCAAGCATACTTGACTTTTGTGAGTTATATGCTACAATAATTATAGATGCAACCTTAGAAAAGTCAAGGATGTGCTGATTGTATTTTGGAAAACCAGTCGAAAGTATGATTGAAATGTTACCAAATTAAGAAAAGGAAGAAAGCTAAATGAATTAATCAATGATTTGCTACATTTACATTATTTGATGAATTTAAACACAATTTAGAAACAAGTTGAGGTTGTGGGATTTAATAAAGCAAAATAATCTAGTATTAGAAATGCATTCGGAGTAAATATGAGTTTGGTAAAAAGTTTGGGAAAAAATCACATGGAATTAAATATAAAGTTCTAAAACAGAACAAACCAAATCCCTTATGATTATACAGTGGAAATGAGAAATAGATTTAAGGGACTAGATCTGATAGATTGAGTGCCTGATTAACTATGGACAGAGATTTGTGAAAGTGTACAGGAGACAGGGATCAAGACCATCCTCATGGAAAAGAAATGCAAAAAAGCAAAATGGCTGTCTGGGGAGGCATTACAAATAGCTGTGAAAAGAAGAGAAGCAAAAAGCAAGAAGAAAAAGAAAGATATAAGCATCTGAATGCAGAGTTCCAAAGAATGGCAAAGAGAGATAAGAAAGCCTTCCTCAGTGATCAATGTAAAGAAATAGAGGAAAAAAAAAAAACAAAATGGGAAAGACTAGAGTTCTCTTCAAGAAAATTAGAGATACCAAGGGAACATTTCATGTGAAGATGGACTCGATAAAGGACAGAAATGGTATGGATCTAACAGAAGCAGAAGATATTAAGAAGAGGTGGCAAGAATACACAGAAGAACTGTACAAAAAATATCTTCATGACCAAGATAATCTTGATTGTGTGATCACTCACCTAGAGCCAGATATCCTGAAATGTGAAGTCAAGTAGGCCTTTGAAAGCATCACTATGAACAAAGCTAGTGGAGGTGATGGAATTCCAATTGATCTATTTCAAATCCTAAAAGATGATGCTGTGAAAGTGCTACACTCAATATGCCAGCAAATTTGGAAAACTCAGCAGTGTCCACAGGACTGGAAAAGGTCAGTTTTCATTTCAATCCCAAAGAAAGGCAATGCCAAAGAATGCTCAAACCACTGCACTGTTGCACTCATCTCACATGCTAGTAAAGTAACGCTCAAAATTCTCCAAGCCAGGCTTCAGCAATACGTGAATCATGAACTTCCAGATCTTCAAGCTGGTTTTAGAAAAGGCAGAGAACCAGAGATCAAACTGCCAACATCCACGGGATCATGGAAAAAGCAAGAGAGTTCCAGAAAAACATCTACTTCTGTTTTATTGACTATGCCAAAGCCTTTGACTCTGTGGATCACAATAAACTGGAAAATTCTTCAAGACAAGGGAATACCGGACCACCTGATCAGCCTCTTGAGAAACCTATATGCAGTTCAGGAAGCAACAATTATAACTGGACATAGAACAACAGACTATTCCAATTAGGAAAAGGAGTAAGTCAAGGCTGTATATTGTCACCCTGCTTATTCAACTTATATGTAGAGCACATCATGAGAAACACTGGACTACTGGAAGAAGCACAAACTGGAATCCAGATTGCCAGGAGAAATATCAATAACCTCAGATATGCAGATGACACCACCCTTATGGCAGAAAGTGAAGAGGAACTAAAAGGCCTCTTGATGAAAGTGAAAGAGGAGAATGAAAAAGTTGGGCTAAAGTTCAACATTCAGAAAACAAGGTCATGGCATCCAATTCCATCACTTCATGGGAAATAGATGGGGAAACAGTGGAAACAGTGTCAGACTTTATTTTTAGGGGTTCAAAAATCACTGCAGATGGTGACTGCAGCCATGAAATTGAAAGACACTTACTCCTTGGAAGGAAAGTTATGATCAACCTAGATAGCATATTCAAAAGCAGAGATATTACTTTGCCAACAAAGGTCCATCTAGTCAAGGCTATGATTTTTCCAGTGGTCATGTATGGATGTGAGTGTTGGACTGTGATGAAAACTGAGCACCAGACAATTGATGCTTTTGAACCATGGTGTTGGAGAAGTGCCGGGAGCCAGCACGAGAGATCCCACCTAGGACAAGGTCATGTGGAGGTGACCTGACAGGCAAGGTGGATCAGGACTCGAGGGACTCCCTGGACCTGCTTGAGCATCTACCCCAAACCAAAATCTGTCTATTTACTGTATACTATATTATGCCATTCACAAACTCTTCTGACATTAACAGGGGGCTATCCCCAACTGCCTTTTTCTGGAGAAAATCAACTTAGGGCTCTAGTGATAAGTCTACTGGGCATGAAAGGAGCATTTCAACTCAAACTCCCCTGTTAGCATTCTAGCTTGCTTGGCAGGTTTATCCAGACTCTTGCCACTATGCATAAGATTGTTCACAAATCATGACACGGGAAGCCTAAGCATTCTAAAAATATAGAGCCCTTTGAGGGGTGAAAAAGTTTTATTAAATTAACACTGGTGAAGGGTTTCATTATTGAGCCATTGCTTGCTGCCAATTCCTATATCCCTTATCCATTGTGTGCCTGTGAGTACATTAGTTAATATAGTTGGAATGTAAGAAAAACAAGTAGTAGCCTTGGTATTAACCACATCAGACCTTTGAGCTAATAAGTTCTTTTTTTATTGTTGTTGTTGTAACACACTGCACCTTTTCTCCATGAGAATGTAACTCTGTTTAGTACTTTCTGAGGCTGACACAGATTAGAGGTATAAAGGAAAAAAAAAAAAAACAAAACAAAACACTTCAAGGGAAAACAAGTTTTCTGGTTGATCAACCTTTATCAAAAAAGGGTCATAAAATGTCAACAGGCCTCCAAGGCCCAGAGATAATGTACACAACATAAGACCCTTGTTTATGGGAAAGGTATGCAGAGAAAATCCTGGTTTCGATAAGGGCAAAACTGCTGGAATGTTTGAGCTGACTCTGCATGACTTTGCATCTTTCATTTTCCACTCTGTACAAGTCAGGGTATAAAAGTTCTTTTTGAAAATAAAGTTATGGACCTCGCTTACCTAAGCTTGGTCTCCCCGTGTCATTCTTCTGTTCTCCAATGCCGTTCATCCTGAGTGTATCCCTGGACTCTGCTGAGGCTGGACCCCAGCAGAGAAGACTCTCAAGAGTCCCTTGGCCTACAAAGAGATCCAACCAGTCCATTCTAAAGGAGATTAGTCCTGGGTATTCATTGGCAGGACTGATCCCGAGGCTGAGACTCCAATATTTTGGCCACCTCATGCGAAGGGTTGACTCATTGGAAAAGACTCTGATGCTGGGAGGGATTGTGGGCAGGAGGAAAAGGGGACGACAGAGGTTGAGATGGCTGGATGGCATCACCGACTCAAAGGACATGAGTTTGAGTGAACTCTGGGTGTTGGTGATGGATAAGGAGGCCTGGAGTGCGTGATTCATGGGGTCGCAAAGAGTGGGACACAACTGACCGACTGAACTGAACTGAACTGAACTGAAAATAGGAGTAATATAAGAATAGCTGAAAAATAATATTTTACTCTCTCTGGTGAATTGAATAAATAGTGTTCTTTAGGAGACAAATTATATTCTTTAACTGTCCTTTTGCTTTCTGATATTTCAGAAATCAATTTTATGATTGAAATGTGAATATTAAATGACTATTATTTGCATACATTACCTGTTACCTGCTTACAGTACTTAACAAAGTGCCCAACATAGGAGCTCATTTAATTTTTATCTTGATGTAGATTTTTGTTATCTTTGAAAAAGATAGTACAAGGCTGTCATCACGATAGCTGCTGCTTTTGATTGAACAATAGAGTATGTCCATGTCTAATTGGCCTAAATATCATTCAGCCCACTAACTGTACTTCATGTACACTTAAACGCATTAACGTGTCAGAATAACTTCACAAATTCATCTACGTTCCCCTAACGACTCCTGATTCTGAGGGCTCTGAAGTTAGATCTAATTCAGAATCCTCATTTCAAAAGTTAAGATATGAGTGTGGGATCAGTTAATCAAACAGTGGTGTGGTACTACTAATCTGAACTAATACCAGGATCTCGTAACTTCTATTTCTTGCCCTTTCTCTTACACCATTACACTATGATACTGTACTATATTTGGCACATAGTTTAGAAGTACAATATTTGTTAAACTTGATGACTAGAATTGAGGGTCTGAGTTTGGACTGTGGCAGCCAACAGTAATATTCCTCAGTTTGACTGGCCGTATTGGGACATCTGTGAGACAAACTTGGTAAGTCATTATAGAAACCAAATAAAATGGTATTTAGTCTGTAATCCATTAATTTATTAATAAATCTATTAAGTGATTATATATTAGTCTAGGGATTGTGAATACAGTTATTAATAAAATCCCTGCCCTAACTGAGATAGACAGGATAGGACAGACTTTAAAGAAATAACAGTTTATTAGACAGTATTAACTGTGGTGTTAGAGAAGACTCTTGAGAGTCCCCTGGACTGCAAGGAGATCCAACTAATCTATTTTGAAGGAGATCAGCCCTGGGATTTCTTTGGAAGGAATGATGCTAAAGCTGAAACTCCAGTACTTTGGCCACCTCATGCGAAGAGTTGACTCATTGGAAAAGACTTTGATGCTGGGAGGGATTGGGGGCAGGAGGGGAAGGGGACGACAGAGGATAAGATGGCTGGATGGTGTCACTGACTTGATGGAAGTGAGTCTGAATGAACTCTGGGAGTTGGTGATGGACAGGGCGGTCTGGCATGCTGCAATTCATGGGGTTGCAAAGAGTCGGACACAACTGAGTGACTGAACTGAACTGAACTGAATTACTATAGAAAAAAATTAGAGCTGAAAAATGGGACAGGCAACATCAGAATGGATTTCATATAATTTTAATGAAGGAGGTCAGTAAAAGTCTCATTAAAATATTCATATTTAAAGCCCATGTAGTTATTGCAGTAAAGAGTATTCTAAGCAGAATATCAAGAGCACATGTTTTGAAGTAGGAATGGTTTTGTAAGAAACAAGAAAGATAACTTGACTGTAGTAGACCAAGTGAGGGAAGAAGATGTAGGAAATGGGGTCAGAAAGGGAAGATGAAGCCAGGCTCATCCTGGCTTCTACATCAGACTTTTTCACTGACTTTTTTCCTAACAGGCAGGACTGCTTCAGAAGGTTTTATGCAGAGAGTTGAAATGGTCTGATGGATATTTCAATAGTATCATCCTATGTGTGCAATGCTGAAAATAGACTTAAGGGGATAAAGGTCAAAATAGGAAAACAGTTAAGAGATAATGCTATAATCCTTCCTGGTCAACTACACAGTGAAGGATAATAGTCTTACAGATAACCAGGACATTGATAAGAATTGCTAGGATTGTAGGTTCAGAGTTCTATAAATAGTCTTACCATATACTACATTCCATAACAAAAAATCCTTGCATATTAAAAAAATAATGTGAAAATGAAAAAATCACATTGCTTTATAGATTATATTAATGTAGGCAAATATTAAAGATTTTTCAGTGTAAATTACACTTGCAATCAGATTATAAATTAATTGAAAAATAAAATGCTTTGTATCATTGATTTATGTATCCACAGATACCACATGAATATACTTTTAAATTGGCAACTTAGTAATTCAATTGCATTATTCTTAATTACTCAACTTATTTTGTCCATTCTGACAAAACATGGTCCACTGGAGAAGGGAATGGCCTCCACACTATTCTTGCCTTGAGAACCCCATGAACAGTATGAAAAGGCAAAAAGATAGGACACTGAAAGATGAACTCACCAGGTGGTAGGTGCCCAATATGCTATGCTACTGGATATCAGTAGAGAAATAATTCCAGAAAGAATGAAGAGATGGAGCCAAAGCAAAACTTGTGGATGTGACTGGTAATGGAAGTAAAGTCTGATGCTGTAAAGAGTAAAACTGCATAGGAATCTGGAATGTTAGGTCGATGAATCAAGGAAAATTGGAAGTATTCAAACAGGAGATAGTAAGAGTAAACATCGACATTCTAGGAATCAGCAAACTAAGATTGACTGTAATGGGTGAATTGTGCTCAAGAATCCTTTAGAAGAAATGGGGTAGCCATGATAGTCAAACAAGAGTCCAAAATGCAGTACTTGGATGCAGTCTCAAATATGACAGAATGGTTTCTGTTTGTTTCCAAGGCAAATCATTCAGTATCATAGTAATCCAAGTCTATGCCCTGAGAAGTAATGCTGAAGAAACTGAAGCTGAATGGTTCCATAAATACCTACAACACCTTCTAGAACTAACATTCAAAAAAGATATCCTTTTCATTATAGTGGACTGAAATGAAAAAGAAGGAATTCAAGAGATACCTGGTAATTTGGCCTTGGAGTACAGAAGTAAGCAGGACAAAGGCTAACAGAGTTTTGTCAAGAGAATGCACTGGTCATAGCAAACACACTCTTCCAACAACACAAGAGAAGATTCTACACATGGATATACTCACATGGTCAATACCGGAATCAGATTGCTTATATTCTTTGCAGCCAAAGATGGAGAAGCTCTATACAATCAGCAAAAACAAGACTGGGAGCTGATTGTGGCTCATATGATGAACTCCTTATTGTCAAATTCAGACTGAATTTGAAGAAAGTAGGGAAAACCACTAGACCATTCATGTTTGACTGAAATCAAATCCATTACGATTATAAAGTGGAAGCGACAAATAGATTCAAGGGATTAGATCTGATAGACAGCATGCCTGAACAAGTATGGATGGAGGTTCATGACATTGTACAGAAGGTGCTGATTAAGACCATCCCTGAGAAAAAGAAATGCAAAGAGGCAAAATGGTTGTCTGAGGAGGCCTTACAAATAGCTGAGAAAACAAAAGATGGAAAAGGCAAAAGAGAAAGGGAAAGATATACCAATTTGAATGCAGAGATACAAAGAATAGCAAGGAGATATAAGAAAGCCTTCCTTGGTTATCAGTGCAAATAAATAGAGGAAAACAATAGAATGGGAAAGACGAGAGATTTCTTCAGGAAAACTAGAGATACCAAGGGAATTTTCATTCAAAAATGAGCACAATAAAGGACAGAAAAAATGTGGACCTAACAGAAGCAGAAGATATTAAGAAGAAGTGGTGAGAATGCACAGAAGAACTATACAAAAGAGATTTTCACGACCCAGATAATCAACATGATGTGATCACTCACCTACAGCTAGGCATTCTGGAATGCGAATGCAAGGGGACCTTAGGAAGCATCAATAGGAACAAACTAGTGAGGTGACAGAATTCTAGCTGAGCTAATTCAAATCCTAAAAGATGATGCTGTGAAAGTGCTGCACTCAATATGCCAGCAAATTTGGAAAACTTAGCAGTGGCCACAGGACTGGAAAATATCAGTTTTTATTCCAATCCCAAAGAAAGGCAATGCCAAAGAATGCTCAAACTACCACACAATTGCACTCATCTCACATGCTAGCTAAGTAATCCTCAAAATTCTCCAAGCCAAGCTTCAACAGTATGTGAGCCATAAACTTTCAGATGTTCAAGATGCTTTTAGAAAAGACAGATGAACCAGCGATCAAATTGCCAACATCTGCTTGATCATCAAAAAAGCAAGAGAGTTCCAGAAAAACATCTACTTCTGCTTTACTGGCTACATCAAAGCCTTTGACTTTGTGGCTCACAAAAAATTGCAAAATTCTTCAAGAGATGGGAATACCAGACCACCTGACCTGCCTCCTGAGAAATCTGTATGGAGCTCAAGAAGCAAGAAGTAGAACTGGACATGAAACAACAGACTGGTTCCTAATCAGGAAAGGAGTTCTTTAAGGCTATCTTTGTCACCCTGCTTATTTAACTTATTTACAGATTACATCATGCAAAATGCTGGGCTGGATGAAGCACAAGTTAGAATCAAGAATGCTGGCAGAAATATCAATAGCATCAGGTATGCAGATGACACCACCCTTTTGGCACAAAGCAAAGAAGAACTAAAGAGCCTCTCAACAAAAGTGAAAGAGGTGAGTGAAAAAGTTGGCTTAAACCTCGGCATTCAGAAAACTAATATCATGCATCAAGTCCCATCATTTTGTGGCAAATATATGAAGAAACAATAGAAACCATGACAGACTTTATTTTGGGGGGCTTCAAAATTACTGCAGATGTTGACTGTAGCCATGAAATTAAAAGACTCTTGCTCCTTGGAAGAAAAGCTATGACCAGCTTAGATGCCATATTAAAAAGCAGAGATATTACTTTGCCAACAAGGTCCATCTAGTTAAAGCTATTGTTTTTCCAGTAGTCATATATGGATATGAGAGATGGACTATAAAAAAAAGCTGAGTGCCAAATAATTGATGCTTTTGAACTGTGATGTTGGAGGAGACTTTTTGGAGACTCTTTGACTGCAAGAAGATCCCACCAGTCCATCCTAAAGTAAGTCAGTCCTGCATACTCATTGGAAAGACTAATGTTGAAGCTGAAACTCCAATACTTTGGACACCTGATGCAAAGAGCGGACACATTTGAAAAAACTCTGATGATGGGAATGTTTGAAGTTGGGAGGAGTAAGGGATGACATAGGATGAGATGTTTGGATGACATCACTGACTCAATGGACATGAGTTTGAGTATGTTCCAAGAGTTGGAATGGATAGGGAATCCTGGCGTGCTGCAGTCCATGGGGTCGCAAAGAGTTGGACATGGCTGAGCTACTGAACTGACTGATTTTTCTATTATTTTTGTTCATTCATTGTACAGAAGAAGCACTTCATGTAGAATGATAATGCTGCAAACTCCTTAGTATATATTTTTCAAAGCATAAATTAATATAAAATGAAAAAATGTTGATTAAAAATGACTTTCTATGATCAATAAAAGTTATTTTGTTTAATAAAATTATATTCTTAAATACTGTATATCCAGGGCATACCAAACATAAACATATATTTTTCTGTCCCATTCATAACTCCAAAACAGAATTTAGAAACTTCATTAACTTAGAGTGGAAAGATTATTCCTGTACTAGAATGACACCTAGAACAAGATCAGGTCTTGGGATCAATGCAATTTTTTCTAGATTCCCTACTTAACAGTAGTCTAGATTTGTACACTCAGTAGCAGTGAAAACATACATATTTTCATTTCACTTTGCCTTTATAATTTTTTAAAATATTATTATATGCAGTTGATGATTCTGTCTCTGAAAGTTGCTTGGCAGACTGAATCATTAACTGACATCTGGCTAAGGATGGTATTTTAAACATGTCCAGAATTAATCAGAAACAGCATGTTACAGCTTAAAAGGTTAGCACAGCCCTTTTGATAGTAGATTTTAATTTACTTTCATTCAGTTCAGTTCAATTCAGTCGCTCAGTTGTGTCCGACTCTCTGAGACACGATGAATTGCAGCACGCCAGGCCTCCCTGTCCATCACCAAATCCCAGAGTTCACACAGACTCACGTCCATCGAGTCAGTGATGCCATCCAGCCATCCCATCCTCTGTCGTCCCCTTCTCCTCCTGCCCTCAATCCCTACCAGCACCAGAGTCTTTTCCAACGAGTCAACTCTTCGCATGGGGTGGCCAAAGTACTGGAGTTTCAGCTTTAGCATCATTCCTTCCAAAGAAATCCCAGGGCTGATCTCCTTCAGAATGGACTGGGTGGATCTCCTTGCAGTCCAAGGGACTCTCAAGAGTCTTCTCCAACACCACACTTCAAAAGCATCAATTCTTTGGTGCTCAGCCTTCTTCACAGTCTAACTCTCATATCCATACATGACCACAGGAAAACCATAGCCTTGACTAGACGGACCTTAGTCGGCAAAGTAATGTCTCTGCTTTTGAATATGCTATCTAGGTTGGTCATAACTTTCCTTCCAAGGAGAAAGTGTCTTTTAATTTCATGGCTACAATCACCATCTGCAGTGATATTGGAGCCAAAAAAAAAAAATAATAATAATAAAGTCTGACCCTGTTTCCACTGTTTCCCCATCTATTTCCCATGAAGTGATGGGACCAGATGCCATGATCTTCGTTTTCTGAATATTGAGCTTTAGGCCAACTTTTTCACTCTCCATTTTCACTTTTATCAAGAGGCTTTTTAGTTCCTCTTCACTTTCTGCCATAAGGGTGGTGTCATCTGCATATTTGAGGTTACTGATATTTCTCCCAACAATCTTGATTCCAGCTTGTGTTTCTTCCAGTCCAGCATTTCTCATGATGTACTCTGCATAGAAGTTAAATAAGCAGGGTGACAATATACAGCCTTGACATACTCCTTTTCATATTTGGAACCAGTCTGTTGTTCCATGTCCAGTTCTAACTGTTGCTTCCTGTACTGCATACAGACTTCTCAAAAGGCAGGTCAGGTGGTCTTGTATTCCCATCTCTTTCAGAATTTTACACAGTTTATTGTGATCCACACAGTCAAAGGCTTTGGCATAGTCAATAAAGCAAAAATAGATGTTTTTCTGGAACTCACTTGCTTTTTCCATGATCCAGTGGATGTTGGCAATTTGATCTCTGGTTCCTCTGCCTTTTCTAAAACCAGCTTGAAGCTGAAGTTGAATGCTTCTATGAAGACCTACAAGACCTTTTAGAATTAACACCCCAAAAAGATGCCCTTTTCCTTATAGGGGACTGGAATGCGAATGTAGGAAGTCAAGAAACACCTGGAGTAACAGGCAAATTTGGCCTTGGAATGCGGAATGAAGCAGGGCAAAGACTAACAGAGTTTTGCCAAGAAAATGCACTGGTCATAGCAAACACCCTCTTCCAACAACACAAGAGAAGACTCTACACATGGACATCAACATGGTCAACACTGAAGTCAGATTGATTATATTCTTTGCAGTCAAAGATGGAGAAGCTCTATACAGTCAACAAAAACAAGACTAGGAACTGACTGTGGCTCAGATAATAAACTCCTTATTACCAAATTCAGACTTAAATTGAAGTAAGTAGGGAAAACCATGAGACCATTCAGGAATGACCTAAATCAAATCCCTTATGATTATACAGTGAAAGTGAGAAACAGATTTAAGGGCTTAGATCTGATAGATAGAGTGCCTGATGATCTATGGAATGAGGTTTGTGACATTGTACAGGAGACAAGGATCAAGACCATCCCCATGGAAAAGAAATGTAAAAAAGCCAAATGGCTGTTGGTAAGGCCTTACAAATAGCTGTGAAAAGAAGAGAGGCAAAAAACAAAGGAGAAAAGGAAAGATATAAGCATCTGAATGCAGAGTTCCAAAGAATAGCAAGAAGAGATAAGAAAGCCTTCTTCAGCGATCAATGCAAAGAAAAGGAGGAAAAGAACAGAATGGGAAAGACTAGAGATCTCTTCAAGAAAATTAGAGATACCAAGGGAACATTTCATGCAAAGATGGGCTTGATAAAGGACAGAAATAGTATGGAGCTAACAGAAGCAGAAGATATTAAGAAGAGGTGGCAAGAATACACAGAAGAACTGTACAAAAAAGATCTTCAAGACCCAGATAATCATGATGATGTGATCACTCACCTAGAGCCAGACATTCTGGAATGTGAAGTCAAGTCGGCCTTAGAAAGCATCACTACGAACAAAGCTGGTGGAGGTGATGGAATTCCAGTTGAGCTATTTCAAGTTCTGAAAGATGATGCTGTGAAAGTGCTGCCCTCAATTTGCCAGCAAATTTAGAAAACTCAGCAGTGGCCACAGGACTGGAAAAGGTCAGTTTTCATTTCAATCCCAAAGAAAGGCAATGCCAAAAAATGCTCAAACTACCGCACAATTGCACTCATCTCACATGCTAGTAAAGTAATGCTCAAAATTCTCCAAGCCAGGCTTCAGCAATATGTGAACTTTCATTCTAGCAAGAGTAAAAGAGATTACTTGAATAATCAGGTCCATCAGATGCTAGCTTAAGTCATCATAGAACTTAGATCATGGTTGAAACAGTAAAGAACTCAGGATTACCCTCTTTGGGGCCTATGATCTATCAGCGTGTTCAAAGGATTCAGTAGCTTGATAGGCAGTAAAGAATAAAGGACCTAAACATATGTATGAGAGAGGCTTACCAACTAATTGAATAAATAAAGACAGAAATGAGATTGATATAATACCACTACTACTTCAGTTCAGTTCAGTTCAGTTCAGTTCAGTTGCTCAGTCATGTCCAACTCTTTGTGACCCCATGAATCACAGCATGCCAGGCCTCCTTAGGTCTCTATAAATTGGTTGTTGGAGAAGGAAATGGCTACCCACTCCAGTATTCTTGCCTGGAGAATCCCATGGACAGAGGAGACTGGCGGGTTATACCCCCTTGGGGTCGCAAAGAGTCGGACACGACTGAGCAACTAACACACACATATTGGTATTATCTAAGTAACTTATCCTCTTAAAAGGGGCACTTTTATCATAGAAAGTCTTTATTCACTCCATCGTTTATATTAAAATATATCAACACATACCCAAACTCATAGGTAATTCATTAGTAAAAGGTTAGTTATTATATTTATTTTAAGTGCTTATTCAGTTCAGTTCAGTTCAGTTCAATCGCTCAGTCGTGCCCAACTCTTTGTGACCCCATGAATCACAGCACGCCAGGCCTCCCTGTCCATCACCAAATCCCAGAGTTCACTCAGACTCACGTCCATCGAGTCAGTGATGCCATTTAGCCATCTCATCCTCTGTCGTCCCCTTCTCCTCCTGCCCCCAATCCCTCCCAGCATCAAAGTCTTTTCCAATGAGTCAACTTTTTGCATGAGGTGGCCAAAGTACTGGAGCTTCAGATTTCTTTGGAAGGATTTCTGTGGAAGTGCTTATTAGCCTCTAGATTTAATTCATCTGGTCATTTTCCTCTCATATGCCTGTATCTATTAATACTTACATTTTTTTCTATATTACATCATTATTAATTTTCTTACTTTAACCAACCATCTCTTTATCCTATGAATCTATTTATCTTGAAATTGAAAGGAAACATAGAATTAAAAGAATAATACATATCCAGCCTATTACAGGAAGCTGGTTCTATTAATAGTTAAATATTAGAAAGATTTCAGAGAAATTAGAAATCTCCAATTTTAGAGAAAGTGAACATTTATATTGATGTCATTGCAGAATCATCTCAAATAAAATTAATGAAGAAAAATGCATTCCGTATCTGCTCACTTTAACCCTAGCTTATTTTAAGAGGAAATAATACTTATTTAAATTCGGGTAGGTCACTGAGTACTGAAAACGGGGGTCAATGGAGAGCCAACAAAGATTCATTTTTAGATCAAGGTTCTAACACTAGGGAATGTTCCAAGAAACATTTCATTTTCAAACGAATTCCTTCCACTTGGAGCCAAAGGTCAGCAAGCTAGCATTAGTTAAAGAGGTTGCAGATGCCTTAAAGTTAAATAACAGACAAAAGTCACTTGCAGCAGTGTTTCTCTAATCCATAGTTGTGTCTCCAAGGGTAGCAGGCCAAAGCAGAAAACAGAGATTTGGTAAAGGGGCTAACAAGTGCTGTGATCAGCAAGCATCTTCGGCTGAGAGCTGAGGATTAGAAGTTTTTTGTTCTCCACACAGAATAGAAACATTCTACTTATGCACTGTTACCTATTGAAGTAAATGTAAATATTTGGAATTGACCAATCTGTTATAGCAAAACATAGTCAATCACAGCACCGCTTAAAATCCAGATATCTCAGAGTAAATACAAGAAATTTTAATATTTTTTAAAATTCTCTAGCCATGATGTAATAGTCAACCTAATACACAGGTGATTTTTTTCTTTAATGAAAGTCTTGAAGTGAAAAGATTTTGTATTTTGTTGAAAACATCAATACCAAAAACCCAGTTTTGTACTCTCAGAGAAATAAATATTGATTTCTGCGCTTCATCTCTTACCAAAGACAGGCGACTGCTTTCATTGCTCTGAATATTTTACTGTTTTACATTTGACACATTCTGTTGGCATTGAATTTTTATTGATTCATTGTTCTTTCTTCTCAAAAAGGCATTTATATTATTCTTTTGTGATAGACGACAGAAAAATGAGGCTGAAATTAATGTCGCACTTCTTATACCATAGCTTCCTTGTCATGTATGATTTATCTAATTTTGACCTTACTATCATTGAATTTGCAAGCATTTATTGAAAACTTAGCTGTTTTCTTATTACATTCTTTTTAGCAAATCAGCCTTCAAAATTATGCATATTATGAAACAATTAATTTGAAACAGAAGCTGCTCAAAATATTTCGTGTGAATGAAGTTTAAACATCCCATTCTTTACTTGATTACTGACAATTGTTATCTGGTGCTTTGTATAGGCAGGTGTTGTGACTCTAATGTTAACTATCTTTGGACAAATTAACCAGTTCAATCCAGTGTGTGCGTGGACACTGACTTTATCTACTAGGTTTTATTTTATTGTCCTTCTTATATGCAAATCTGATTGAATAATTCAGAATAAATATTAAAACAATATTGATATAATTCACCAGGCTTCTATTCATTTGCATATCAAATGGATAAGTTCAGGAATTCATCCAGTTGCAAAACAACCCAAGGAAATTACCCAAACACATAAAAAAGTCAATATATTGTTAGAAAAATATTTCTTAAATCTACAGATTAAATTCTAAAACAGACATAAAAACTATTCATGAAAAAATATTTATGTTATTGTTTCTCTTACTCTTCTCTCAACAAAACTATTTGAGGAATACTGAGAAAAAAAATAAAAAGCAAAAATGTTTCCTGTGGAGACTCCATTTAGATATTTCAATGGTTAATAACTCATGGATAATTTCGAAGACTTGCTACTAGACTCCGGAGAAGGTGATGGCACTCTTCAGTACCCTTGCCTGGAAAATCCCATGGACAGAGGAACCTGGCAGGCTGCGGTCCATGGGGTCGCGAAGAGTCAGACACGACTGAGAGACTTCCCTTTCACTTTTCACTTTAATGCATTGGAGAAGGAAATGGCGACCCACTCCAGTGTTCTTACCTGGAGAATCCCAGGGACGGGGGAGTCTGGAGGGCAGCCGTCTATGGGGTTGCACAGAGTTGGACATGACTGAAGTGACATAGCAGCAGCAGCAGCAGCAGCTACTAGACTCACTCAAGAAAAAAGTAATGCATATCAAGATTTTATTATAATTTGCCTTATAAATTATTGTTATAAACTTTAGTTTTAAAATTTGATTGGGACTTTTGCTAAACATGTAACAGTTTATCAGTTTTCACAGTGTCGATTTTAAAGTCATCATAGTGTCCAGAATATACTTAGTAATGATAATTCTGATTGAACACAACAATGATTGTCATAGAGAATAAAAAGGGAATGACAGGGAGGGCAGAAGATGTTAATATTGTTCATCAGTTGATCTGTATAAAAAGAAGGATATGGGAGAAAGAAAATATTCTACTTTTTTTTTTTCGGTGTTATATATGCCTATAAATGTATACAGAAGGATCAGTATCTTGGTGTCTTGAGACATCTCTATCTCTACTTATATATGACTGTCTTCTCTCTTGCCCTTACATCATCTTCCATTTGTGCATGCATATGTCCCAATTCCCTCATCTTATAAAGTCAATAGTCATATTGAGTAAAACATGTATAAGTGAGAGTTAGAGTTCTCCAGAGAAACAAAAGCAATGAAATATATGGGTATATAATTGTAAGTTAATACAATATATAAATAGTTAAAATAACTGCTTCCTCAACAAGGAGTATTTTACTTGTTTTAAGAGTATGGAAGGAAAGAATGTGGAAAATAATATTACTTTTGGTACACTTGCGACTTGCAGTTAATTTTCCTGGAACTTTATGTAGACAGTCTCATTTATTTTTCATAATCAGTTTATTTTCTTATTTTGAAGGTGAAAAAAACCTGAAGTTCAACAAATATGTATACTTTTTGCAACACCAGCCAAGGTGATAAGAGATTTTTTACAAGTTGTTTCCATTTCTTATTGTTGCCAATAACACAATTTTGATGAACTTTTATAACTCATAAAATAAAAAGAGAGATGTGAAATTTCTCCACTGAAGATGGAAGTCTACAACTACACATACAGTCAGAAGGTCAATTATCGGTCTCCTATGGACTCTACTTTTGAGGTAAAAAGTCACTCTAGATTTTTCAGTCACTCTAGATTCAAATTCTTAAGAGATAGGGATTCAAATCCCTAAGGGATAGGGATTAAGTAGTCTTGTAGTCATCATATATCCAACCATTAGCTAGGGGATGGCAGAGTACTTTAAATGCCAGTCCCATAAAAATTGAATTAATGGGAGAAGTCCACTGTTATCAAATGAAGGGAAAAAGGCACAAGTATTAGGCAGACAAAACCTATTGATACCTTTCTGTTTTAGCTAGTAAGTGTAAAGGTAAACTCTAACCCAAGTTTGGATGAAAAGTCCATTAGATTGTCTTTTTTTTTTTTCTTGTATGAAACACCTACTAACAGCTTCCTTTCCAATTGAGAATCAAGAATTTTGTCTACTGTTTGCCAAAACTCAACTATTTTTCTCAATGAAAAGATTTTTTTATTGAGGTACAATTAACATATAACATTCTATTTGCTTCATATGTATAACCTAAAGGTTCAATAGTTGTATACATGGGAAAATGATTACCATAAATCCATCACCATACATAGTTACATATTTTTTTCTCATGATGAAATCTTTTAAAATCTACTCTTTTAGCAATTTTCAAATGTGCAATACAGTGTTATTATCTATAGTCACCATGCTGTACATTAAAACCTTAGAACATTTATTTTATAACTGGATATTTGTACCTTTTAACACTCTTCATCCATTTAGACTCCACTCCCACTCCCCGCCTCTGTCAATCACCAATCTGTTCTTTGTATCTATAAACTGCTTTTTTTTTGGGGGGGGTCTTTTTTTTGTCTTGGTTTGTTTTAGATTTCACATGTAAGTAAGTTCATAAAACTGTCTGTGTTTCTCTGTCTCTCCACAATGAAAATTTGACAACAAAATATATTTGAATCTTCTTGACAGTAAGAATGTTAGTCTCTGCAGTAAATGAGATACCAATAGTCAAGTGTACATTTTTGATAAGAAAACTGATACGATAGTAAATCACCATGAGAGGAAATTTTCTAAGAACCCTCTTTATGAGAACATTAACCTTAGCATGTTTTTAAGAAAGAATTCTGATGAAATCCTTAATCAATGAGTACAATATTTCATTTGAAAAACAGTGCTCAAGATGTCATTGAGCATTAATAACATAACTGTAATTTAATTACCATATTTTCAATGTTATTCTATCTCCATAACTTCTACTTTAAGAATCTTCTAACTCATAAATAGAGATCTACTGTGACCTTACACTGTCAGTATATCTCATGAATAGAGGTTATAAGATAATGTCATTTCCATTCTAAATTTCCAGAGCCGATATTATACTTCAGCATTATTGCATCCATAATTTTTGTACACTAGTATAGCTTGACATTTATAATACCATGCACTTGCTGCTGTTTATTATATTTTATAATCATTATCAAGAAATTCAGCATGACTGAGAGGGAGAAGGGATTAATAAACATTCCCTATGCCACTTTGATTCACTCATTGCAGTGATGCTGCAAACCATTATATTAGTTTGTAATGTAAGGCATTCTTTTTCCTTTTCAAAGACTTTTCCTAAAATCATAACTTGATATGTCTATACAATTGCTATTATAGTCACAGTAAATCAAGAATAATGTTAATAGATATAATTGTCTTACTGCTATGAATTCAATTGTATCCACTTAAAAGATATGTTGGTATATAAAATAAAGTGTTTTTTTAAAGGTATTTTGGAGTCCTAGCACAAAGTACCCTGACACAGATTAAATGCAATTTATATGAAATTAGGCTATTTGAAGATGTGATTAGTTGAGTTCACACTGGAGCAGGGTAGGCTCTAATCCAATATGACTAGTGTCCTTAGAAGAATGTGACCATTAGAAGACCCAAAGTTACACTTGGAGAACACCATGTGATTATGAAGAGAGAAATTGCAATCATATGGCTATAAGTCAAGGAACATCAAAGACTGCTGAAGAAGCACCAGCAGCTAGAAACAGGTGTAGAGGGATTCCTCTACAAATTTCACAGGGAACATGGCCCTGTTAACACCTTTATTTCAGACTGCTAGCCTCTAGAACTACGGACAATAAACTTCTCTTTTTTAAGCTCCCCAGTTTGTGGTACTTTGTATAACAGTACTAGGTAACTAATACTTATTTTAGAGAGCAACAGATATATTGAAGATGAAATTCAAACATACATGACAGTTTTTAAATGTATATCTTGAAAGGCAATGACTAATATGACTGTTTAGATTCTTAACTATGAACACTAAAAACTGTAGGAGTTGGATACAGTCTTGGTACAATTGCAGTGCCCATCAAAAGGTAGAGGATATGTTGAAACAAATGTGGCATTATATATAAATTTGCATAAAACCTTTCAATTTTATGTTTTAGAATCTATTTCCAGCTCTTTAACATAACATGATGTTATTCAAATTTTGGCTCTTTTGGCTATTTTCACTTCTTAATATTTTCCTCGACTCTTTTGATGAGTTCACCAAGTTCCCTTTCACTTCTGTCCTTTAAACATTTTATTCTCTACGAAATAGTTTTTTCTCCTTCTTCACTTAGCAGCTAACACTGCTAAGGAAAAAAAAAGTATTCAATGACATTTGTTAAAGACGGTAAGGCAGACTTTATTCAGGGACAGTTTTCAGCACAATGATATCAAATTCTGGAGGTCTATAAACTATTCTTTTCCTCTTTCCATCTCCTGTACCCAATCAGGACTATAAAAATAACTCCTATATTTTCTACAAGCTTAGCATAAATATAATAAGGCAGAGTAGACTATTCCATTCTTACTGGACATGAAAGCCATGCTTCCTCTCCAATATTCAATAGTATGCTGGTTTATGATAAGCATATTCTTAAAAAAAATCATTTTTATGGGAGTTGCCTTCATGTTTATTTCAAATGGCAAAAATGCAAAAAAAGACCCACATGCATAATACAGTGTGTTTACATGGATGAAACTGAGGAAACCTTCCCTTTGCTTGACAGCAAATCACTATAATATGCATTACTGTAGGATTCTCTCTAGTGTATTCCAGTAGCAGGAGATTTGTGTAGTCAGTGTGGTGGGTTAATGAACTAAACTGTCATATTAAGAGATCAGAGTACAAATTATTTGTGTGCTGTACATTTTATGTATAAAATAAGTAGATAATTGTTCAAAGCTATTAAATTACCTCTTTATCCCCAGTCCTCTTCAAGGGATGCCTGATTCTTCAGACTGAAGTGTTTATCCACATTGAAGTATAATTGAACTTTATCTTTTTGAAGTATTCAGCCACATTTAAGTATTTAGAAACTTATACTAATGATATCAAGAGAAATGAGGATTGAAAATTTAGGGGAAAAAAAATACCTATGTTTTAAAGGGAATTCTTATGGTTATAAAATGGTCCTGGAAGATAACATTTAGATAAGATTCACATGGATACAACAGTGAGAAATAAGTAGTCTTACTTTAAAAGTTCTTTTAATTTAAATTGCTAACAAATGATTAAGGAATGTTTAAAAATTTGCTTAACACAAGTGACTCAAAATTTTTATCTTGCTGATCATAAAATATAATATTTATTTTGCTGAGATACAATTTTATTTGTATAAATCTTCTTGAAACTAACAAAAATGTCATTTCAGTTTATATTATTAGCATACATAACAAGATAAAGTCATATTTTAATATAAAAAGAACACATACACAATGTGGGTAAAATGACAAAAAGAACATGTAGATGATTTTCTTAAAAATAATCGTACTGTTATAGTTAGATATGTTAAATAAAGGAATTTCATACTATTCAAAGGCTATTTTATAAACCCTAGTACTCTATAAAAGTTAATTCACCGGATTCTGTGTACTATAAAATCTGCTCCCTGCATTTTGGCAGCTACAAATGTATGCTACTTTATTAGTATAGGAAAATTGATTATAAGAGATACAATTAAAAATAAAGTTTTCACTTTAATGAAGTGGATTAGAGTTAATTATATTATTACTGTATATACAGTTAATTTCTGTATATACAGTTAATTTTTCTTTATTTATATCACACACACATACACAGTCAAAATGTAACAAGTAAAAAGTAACACCTCAGTGTCAGTTTTTGATTGCTTAGTCACGTCTGACTCTTGTAACCCCATGTACTGTAGCCCACCAGTCCTCTGTTCATGGGATATTTCAGGCAAGAATACTGGGGTGTGTTGCCATTTCCTCCTCCAGGGAATCTTCCTGACCCAAGGATCGAAACTGCTACTCTTGCTTGGCAGGCAGATTCTTTACCACTGAGTCACCTGGGAAGCCAAAAAACTATACCTAATTTGTACATAGTACTATATTAAAGCTAAAAGGCAAATGTGAAAAAAAAAAAAAAAGAATCTGTAAGTTTTTCTAAGCAATGCACAATGGATTTGAAAATGAAAGTTAAAAATAAAAATAGCAATTCAAGATAACGGATGATTCAGATTAAGTGAATGTAATAATAAGCACTAAATGTCTTCAAAAGAGAGAAAAATCCATTGAGAAAAGCCTTATTAGAAAAGATAATACAAACAATCTTGAAAACTAGAGAGCATTTGGGTAAACGGTAAGTAAGAAAACTAAAAATTCCTTGAGTTTAGTGAACATTGATATAGTTTGATAGGATAAATTTTTATTAAGAGTTCAGATGAAATAAAGAGGGTGTAATAACTTGGTATCTATGATAGGCTGAATAGATGATACCCAAGGATGTCTATACCCTAATCTTTGAAACCTGCAGATATACCACTGTAGGTATTGCAGGCATGATTGTGAACATTTAGATGAGATGATTATCTTAAAGAGCCTAATGTAATCACAGGGTACTTCTAGAAGGAAGGCAGGAGGATCAGAATTAAAAAAAAAGGCGACATGAGGACAGGCAGCAGAATCAGAGAAAGAGATGTGATTATGCTTACTGATAGCCCTGAAGATGGAGGAAGGGGCCATGAACCAAGGAATGCAGTTGGCCTCTAGAAACTGGAAAAGTTGAGGAAATGGATTCTTCTTTCAGAGTCTTCAGGATAAAATAGCCCTTGGTTACCCTTTGACTTCAATCAATTAAGAGAGATTTCAGACTTCTGGCTTCCAAAACTGTAAGATAATAATATTTTAAGCCACCTACTTTGTGGTAACTTGTTACTGTAGCAGGAAACTCATATAAGATCATTCAATTTCACTGAGTCCTGACTCCGAGGTATTTTGCCATGAATGTGAAGTGAGCACTTTGAGGAAAAAAAAAAGGCAGAATAATGGAACGAAGCTGGTACTGATGGAGAGAAGAGCCACAATGAAGAAGACAATGAAGAAAAGCCACATTAAATTAGTTAGCTAAGTCACAATAAATTATAAATAATTAATTAAAATATAGTGGTCTGTAAGTATTTCCTGTTTTGTAAGCTGTGGACACTTTTTACTCTTTGACATCTCTCATCTCTATACACACACATGTTTGCACTTTTTTATTATATTTATGTATTTCTTCATTATACTAATGATTCTATAAATTTTTGTATGTAGAAATACTATTAATATAGGTTTTATATTTTATACCATTGGCAATATAACTTAGAATTTAGTTCAACTCAGTTCAGTCGCTCAGTCATGTCCGACTCTTTGTGATCCCATGGACTGAAGCATGCCAGGCCTCTCTGTCCATCTCCAACTCCTGGAGTTTATTCAAACTCATGTCCATTGAGTCGGTGATGCCATCCAACCATCTCATTCTCCATTGTCCCCTTCTCCTCCCTCTTTCAATCTTTCCCAGCATCAGAGTCTTTTCAAATGAGTCAGTTCTTTACATCAGGTGGCCAAAGTATTGGAGTTTCAGCTTCAACATCAGTCCCTCCAATGACTATTCAGGACTAATTTCCTTTAGGATGGATTGGTTGGATTTCCTTGTAGTCCAAGTCAAGCTAAGCAGCAGATCATACACCCTTACTGATCATATTAATAAAGGCTACATACTCCAGATTCTACTTGAGGGGACTTTGGCTATTGGCTTCTAAGAGTCTCCTCCATCACCACAGTTCACAGTTCTTCCTTCTTAAGAAAACCTTGCTCAATTAAATATAGGCTCTGAACTTGAGGCTTGCTATAGAAAAAAGTTAAATTCTTAGGTTTATAATTTCAAAATAAATGAAACTCACTTTAAAAACACTGATCTAGAAAACCAAGCCTTCAAATGCAAGAGCCAAATTTTATGAGAGAAATGATTTTTTCAATTCCAAATTTTGTGTCTTAAAATCTTCCATCAAAAAATGTTATACCATTAAAAAAAACCTCCATAATGATATCATATCCAGCTTTTACTGAGCTTCTAAGGATAGTCAATAGTATCCGCATTATTCTTCAAAACTATCTTAGAATTTGTCACTATGCCATTTAGAAAATTTTCGCTTGAAAGTGTCACAGATATCACCCCAAGCAACCACAAGCAATAGCAGCAAGTTATTGGTGCACATATCTGAAAATTATGGAAAAGTAAAATGTGTGTTTTCTTCAAGGACACATTTAGTTATTCTATCTTTTCATACTCTCTTTCTTAAAGTTGGTTATCTGCAGTTTTCAAGAGTTTTTGTGCTTTCTTTTTTTTTTTTTTAATTTAGCCATGTGCAGAGTGTAACTTTTTGATAACTTCTCCAAAAAGGGAGAAACTTCCTTCCTAGAAGCCAATAGCCAAAATCCCCTCAAGTAGAATCTGGAGTATGTAGCCTTTATTAATATGATCAGTAAGGGTGTATGATCTGCTGCTTAGCTTGAATCACACTGGGGCTATTCTAGAGCTGGAATTGGGGCCATGTATATCTTGAACAAATGGGCTGAGTTGGAAGTGTACATTGGTATGGTATAGGCAACTACTAGCTTGAGAAAGCTAAGTATTTGGGAATTTTGCCGGGTAGTTGAAATCAACCACATTGGCAACATTTACAATAGAAAAGCCAGCAAACACTATAAATCAAAGCCTTTTTGTTTTATTTTTTTTTTAATTCCAAGAGACCCTCTTAACCAACATATGGCTAATTGGGGACCACTACCATATAAATTATAAACATGTTATGGTATACCTGTTCACTGGAACACAACTTCATGATTTTGAAGCCCCCAAAATAAAATCTGGTCCTATTACTTCATGGGAAATAGATGGGGAAACAGTAGAAACAGTGTCAGACTTTATTTTTTTGTTCTCCAATATCACAGCAGATGGTGATTGCAGCCATGAAATTAAGATGCTTACTCCTTGGAAGGAAAGCTATGACCAACCTAGATAGCATATTAAAAAGCAGAGATATTACTTTGCCAACAAATGTCCGTCTAATCAAGGCTATGGTTTTTTCCTGTGGTCATGTATGGATGTGAGAGTTGGACCGTGAAGAAAGCTGAGTGCCAAAGAGTTGATGCTTTTGAAGTGTGGTATTGGAGAAGACTCTTGAGAGTCCCTTGGACTCCAAGGAGATCCAACCAGTTCATTCTGAAGGAGATCAGCCCTGGGATTTCTTTGGAAGGAATGATGCTAAAGCTGGAACTCCAGTACTTTGGCCACTTCATGCAAAGAGTTGACTCATAGGAAAAGACTTTGATGCTGTGAGGGATTGGGGGCAGGAGGAGAAGGAGATGACAGAGGTTGAGATGGCTGGATGGCATCACCGACTCGATGCACATTACTTTGGTTGAGCTCCAGGAGTTGGTAATGGACAGGGAGGCCTGACTTGCTGCGATTCATGGGGTCGTGGAAAGTCAGACACGACTGAACTGAACTGAACTGAAAATAAAGTCTGTCACTGTTTCCTATTATATTCTAGAAAATATAAAATTATGTATGGTAATATAAAGCAGTTCAATACTTGTCCTGGGTTGTTGCTGGACCAAAAATTAAAAGAATTACAGTGAATCTCTTGGGAATGATGCATAAACATCTTGATTGTTTCTTGGTTGCTAACATATTCAGATTTATCAAATGATACATGATATATAAGACCATTTTATCATACAGTGATTAAAATTCAATAAAGCTATTAAAAAAGAAAAAAAATTAAAAATAAGTAATTAACAAAAATGGCATCATTAAGAATATGAAAATTCAAGCTACAGACTGAAAGAAGATAATTGCAAATATATATCTAAGAAAAGACTTGTATCCCAATTTAAAAAGAATAAACCAATTCAATAATAGGACAAAGTCAACTTGCAAGTAGTCAAATATTGTATACATATTTCACTAAAGAATTGTATAAGTAGGTAATAAATACATGAGAAGTGAAGTTCAAAAATACAGTTGAAAGTGAAGCCACGATAAGCTATCATCAAAAACCCACTATACTGTCTGTAATAAAAATGATTCCTTATATTAGTTCATTAGGGCTGCCATACCAAAGCATAACAAACTAGGTGGTTAAGCAAAAGAAAGTTATTTTCTAACAGTTTTGGAGGCTATAAATATGAGATCATTGTTTCAACAGTGTTGGTCTCTTTTGATGTTTGTGAGGAAAGTTTCTATTGTCAGTGTCTCTCCTTGGTTTCAGATCTCTGCCTTCATTTTCACATGTATTCTCCTTGTATCTGTCTTTTTGTGTCAAAATTTCCCTTTTTATATAGATATCATTAATATTGGGTTAAAACTCCCTCTATAACCTCATTTTAACTTGACTATCCCAATAAATAATTTATTTCAAAATCTGCTCACATTTTGATGTACTGGGTGTTAGAGAACTCCAACTATCTTTTTTGGGAAGACACACTTCAACCCATGGTAACATTAATATCAAATGTCAGTATGAAGGTGAACAACTTGGATCACTCATGTAATTTTGATTAGAATGTAAATGGTATAGCCACTTGGGAAACTATTTTGTCAATAAATTTAAAAATAAATTTAATCTTCCCTTTCTATCCAGCAATTTAATTCCTAGGAATCTGAGTAAACATACAAAGAGATTACAGATGAATATTTATAGTAGTATTGTTCAAATTATGCATAGATTTTCATAGCAGCCAAAACTGACTACTGGATATTATTCAAATATTCAGCCAAAATGTGATATAGCCATACAGGAGAATACTATTTGCAATAAAAATGAACACAAAACATGGAGGAACTTGAACAAAATATGATACATGAAGTGTCAGACACAAAGCATATAATCTTGTTTATGTTGAATGTCAAAGAAAGATAATTCTATAGAAACAGAAAGTAGATCAGTAGTTAACTGGAGCTGGGTAGAAGCTACCCTGTATCTATTAGAAACTGATTTCTAATAGATGCAGGGACAGTTAAGAAGTGATGGAAATGTTTAAAACTGAATTGTGGTGGTGCTTTTAGAACTCTGTAAGTTTACTAAAAACTGTACACTTAAAATTAGTGAATCTTATGCTATTTATATTATAGCTTCATAAAACTTCTAGAAATAAGTCTATTTAGTAACAACAAAAGTTACTTGCACAAGGATATCAAAGGGAGTGTAATATACAGAAGTGGATAGATTTAAATATATTTTGGAGATAAAATAAATGTAGTTTACATAAAGTTAGAGATTGGATTGTGATGGAACATGTGACATATGGTGTCTGACTTTAGAAAATGATTGTGTGGTGATTCTTTTTCAGAGAAAGGAAATAAATATGAAGAACCATTTCTGAGGAAAGAAAATCAAGAAAGACTGTAGCAGTATAAATTCTAACTTTAATAGGATAATCGTGAAAACAATTAAAAGCTTGAGTTTATAGTGATGTCATAGCTTGAAATATATTTGTTATACATCAGCATTTAGGTACCATTCAAAGCATGGAAAGAAAACAGCACTTAACCTGAATAATGGAAGAAATGTATATCTAGAAAAGAACAAGAAGGAATTCCAGGTAGGGAAATAGGAAATGACAAAAGAGAATGAGAAAAGCAGAATCTTTTGTATTTCTCGGTAGTAGAAATACAGAGTAAGAGAGTTAGATATAGAAACTGAGGTAGAGATAGAGATGGAGATACAGACTGAAACTAGTAAGTGATAGAGATTAAAAAAAATAGATTAACAAGAGCAACATTTATATCAGAGATTATGGGTGGGTCATTGTATGGGAGCAAAGTATTCATGCTGATAATTAGTGGTAAATATTTTTAGAAAAGTAATTTTCCAGTGGCAGACCTTAAATGCAACAGGAAGTAATTTGAGCTTTTTGTCTGCACTATTGAATCATTTAATGTTTCTGAGTAGAAAAATTGTATGCTGAGAATGATGGCTTAAGAAAAGAGAAATTCATTAGAATGATTTGGGGGATTAGACCTTTAAAAATATGTACATATATTAATTAAGGTCAGATAATTCAGAAAGATATTCAAATAATTTCAATCATTGCACAAAAAATTCACTTAATATGATATTTTCCTTCAACCTTGGAAGAACACAAGAATATTTTCCTTGGATATGACAGAATATTAAAGTATATTTCTGCTATTAGAAAAATGCATTTTACCTGGGAAAATGTAGATGCAAAGTTTAACATAGTTACATTACCATAGAATTTCTACCACATCATATATGTACCAAGTGTTTGTATAGTCAATGCTTAAAACCCAATGATAGGGCAATGCTGCTGCTGCAGCTGCTGCTAAGTAGCTAGCGTCAATCGTGTCCGACTCTGTGTGACCCCATAGACAGCAGCCCATCAGGCTCCTCTGTCCCTGGGATTCTCCAGGCAAGAACACTGGAGTGGGTTGCCATTTCCTTCTCTGATGCATGAAAGTGACAATTGAAAGTAATGTTGTTCAGTCGTGCCTGAATCTTAGTGACTCCATGGACTGTGGCCTACCAGGCTCTTCCATCCATGGGATTTTCCAGGCAATAGTATTGGAGTGGGGTACCATTGGGCAATCAGTTCAGTTCAGTTCAGTTCAGTTCAGTGGCTCAGCCGTGTCTGACTCTTTGTGACCCCATGCATTGCAGCACGCCAGGCATCCCTGTCCATCACCATCTCCTGGAGTTCACTCAGACTCACGTCCATCGAGTCAGTGATGCCATCCAGCCATCTCATCCTCTGTCATCCCCTTCTCCTCCTGTCCCCAATCCCTCCCAGCATCAGAATCTTTTCTAATGAGTCAACTCTTCGCATGAGGTGGCCAAAGTACTGGAGCTTCAGCTTTAGCATCATTCCGTCCAAAGAAATCCCAGGGCTGATCTCCTTCAGAATGGACTGGGTGGATCTCCTTTCAGTCCAAGGGACTCTCAAGAGTCTTCTCCAACACCACACTTCAAAAGCATCAATTCTTCAGTGCTCAGCCTTCTTCACGGTCCAACTCTCACATCCATACATGACCACAGGAAAAACCATAGCCTTGACGAGACGGACCTTAGTCGGCAAAGTAATGTCTCTGCTTTTGAATAAACTATCTAGTTTGGTCATAACTTTTCTTCCAAGGAATAAGCCTCTTTTAATTTCATGACTGCAATCACCACCTGCAGTGATTTTGGAGCCCCCCAAAATAAAGTCTGACACTGTTTCCACTGTTTCTGTATCTATTTGCCATGAAGTGATGGGACCGGATGCCATGATCTTCGTTTTCTGAATGTTGAGCTTTAGGCCAATTTTTTCACTCTCCACTTTCACTTTTTGGTTCCTCTTCACTTTCTGCCATAAGGGTGGTGTCATCTGCATATCTGAGGTTACTGATATTTCTCCCGGCAATCTTAATTCCAGCTTGTGTTTCTTCCAGTCCAGCATTTCTCATGATGTATTCTGCATATAAGTTAAATAAGCAGGATGACAATATACAGCCTTGACATACTCCTTTTCCTATTTGGAACAAGTCTGTTGTTCCATGTCCAGTTCTAACTGCTGCTTCCTGACCTGCATACAGATTTCTCAAGAGGCAGGTCAGGTGGTCTGGTATTCCAATCTCTTTCAGAATTTTCCACAATTTCTTGTGATCCACACAGTCAAAGGCATTGGCATAGTCAATAAAGCAGAAATAGATATTTTTCTGAAATTCTCTTGCTTTTTCCATGATCAAGCAGATGTTGGCCATTTGTCTCTGGTTCTTTTGCCTTTTCTAAAACCAGCTTGAACATCAGGATGTTCACGGTTCACGTATTGCTGAAGCCTGCCTTGGAGAATTTTGAGCATTAGTTTACTAGCATGTGAGATGAGTGCAATTGTGCAGTAGTTTGAACATTCTTTTGCATTGCCTTTCTTTAGGATTGGAATGGAAACTGACCTTTTCCAGTCCTGTGGCCACTGCTGAGTATTCCAAATTTGCTGGCATATTGAGTGCAGCACTTTCACAGCATCATCTTTCAGGATTTGATGGTCATTGTCAAATACTGTACCTCTGCTCTTGATGATTAGGAAAATTTCTATCCATGTGTAACTTACTTTCCCCTGAGGATTAAAAATAAATCTAAATCCTCTTGTCTATGACAATTAAATAAGTAAGGAAACATTCCCTTCTTTGTTTCTATGGAATAAAGAATCACATTTCTGTGAAGTATGTGTTATATGATTGTTCTCCTTACTCCATTTGGAAATCCAGATAAACTTAATTTTTATCTATTCATGTCTCTTTGATTCTGTTAGTTCCCTCACAAACATAAAGAGTGAGTTAAGTGGATTAGTGGTTTTAAAACTTTGTTCAACAACCTTTTTCAAAATATAAAATTCAAATATATCAGACATTTGAAAGCAGTGATATTTTGAATGCCCCACAAACCTAGCAGTCATTTCCTAACATATCCCACAGGAATCCTTAAGTATCTATTAATCATAGTTTGGAAATCATTATGACTAGAAATCACAGTTATTTTGATGGTCCAGTAGTATGTTTTTAATGATTAACTTCCTTTAACAGTTACCTGTTGTTCTGAAGCAGACTTCTCAGTAAAGAATCTGCCTGCAGTGCAGGAGACAGTTCTATCCCTAATTCAGGAAGATCCCCTGGAGAAGGAAATAGCAAACCACTCCAATATCCTTGCCGGGAAAATCCCATGGACAGAGAAGCTTGGCAGTCTGCAGTCCATGGGGTTGCAAAGAGTCAGGCACAACTGAGGGACTAACACTTTCACTTTCACACTGAAGCAGATAGATTCCAATTCTCTGGCTTCTGATTAACATGGTGATAGTGATTTAGTCGCTAAGTTGTGTCCAACTCTTGCAACCCCATGAACTGTAGCCTGCCAGGCTCCTCTGTCCATGGGATTCTACAGGCAAGAATACTGCAATAGGTTGCCATTTCCTTCTCCAGGGGATCTTCCCAACCCAGGGATTGAACTCAGGTCTGCTGCATTGGAGGCAAATTCGTTACCAACCTAACTAGGAGGGAAGCTCTCTGATTAGCATATACAGAGCATTACTTGTAATCATTGCTAAGTCACTTCAGTCATGTCCGACTCTGTGTGACCCCATAGACAGCAGTCCACCAGGCTCCCCCATCCCTGGGGTTCTCCAGGCAAGAACACTGGAGTGGGTTGCCATTTCCTTCTCCAATGCATGAAAGTGAAAAGTGAAAGTGAAGTAACTCAGTCGTATCCAACTCTTAGCGACCCCATGGACTGCAGCCTACCAGGCTCCTCCATCCATAGGATTTTCCAGGCAAGAGTACTGGAGTGGGGTGCCATTGCCTTCTCCAACTTGTAATGACAATAGAGAGCTAAAAAACAGTTTCTTTGACAAAGAAAAATCTCTATGATATTACACTGATAGTTGTAGATATTACTAAGCAACATAAAAATGTAAGAGAACCAGTGTGAAGAGGCTTAAGAAATGGCTCTCAGGGGGCCCCAGACAGCTATCACTTACAGTGAAGCTAAGTGTGTCTAGACAAAAAGATCTGTGTCTTTGTAAATTGTCCAAACTCTTGATAATGACCTTTTATCTTATCTTCCAGGAACATTTTCTTATGAACATATGCAATATTTTTTCTACGTGATATATATAGAAGCAGAATTACAGAAAATTGAGGATGTGCATCTTCAGTTTTACTGGACAATTTTATATTAATTTCCAAATTAGTTTACTCAGTTTATTTCTCATTGTGTGTGTGCATGTGTGTGTGAGTGCGTGTGTGCATGTGTGTATGAGTGCGTGTGTGCGTGGGTGAGTGCATGTGTGTGTAGGTGCGTGTTAAATCGCTTCAGTCATGTCTGACTCTTTCCAATGCTACGGACTGTATTAGCAGGATATAATTGTTCATTTGTCTCTACATATTTGCCGGTCCTTATATAATTGTTAAAACATATTTCTCCAGATTATGGTTTCACTAGGATATCTCATGGCTGTTTTTTTCTAGTTTTTAAGCTCTTATTGCTAATAATACTGAGAGTATTTAAATACATTTGTTGGTTATTCAAGTAGTTTATTTTCTATGATGTTCTTGTTCATAGATTTTACCCATATTCAACTAAATGTTCTTTTTTATTTCTTAGTTTATTCAAAGGTTTCTTTTATTATTGATACAAATTTTACCTATAGTTTTGTGCTATAACTCTTTTCTCAAAATTTGTGACTGGTGTTTTGACTTTATGCACTCTACAGATATCTTTAACTTCATCATAATTACATTTTTTTTACAATGTTCTTAATGATTTCGCTGTTCTTCTTTTGTTTTAAATTCCTTTCATGCTGTGAAGGCATAAACATAGGCCTCATATTTTCTTCTGAAAATTTTAAAGAATTATCATTTGCATATACATTACAGTTAAATATATAAAAAGTTTTATTTTGTAATCTAGTTTGAACAGAAATAGAGTTTTAATTTTTTTTAGAGGGGAAAAATTTCCAGCCAGATTAATTAAATAATCTATCTTTGCTGGTGGTTTAGTTGCTATGTCATGTCCCACTCTTGTGACCCCATGTACTGTAGCCCACCAAGCTTCTCTGTCCCTGGGATTTCCTAGGCAAGAGTACTGGAGTGGGTTGCATTTCCTTCTCCAGGGGTTTTTCCTGAACCAGGGACTGAACCTGGGTCTCTTGCACTGCAGGCGAATTCTTTAACCAACTGAGCCACCAGGGAAGCTCAAACTACCTTCAGTTCAGTTCAGTTCAGTTCAGTTCAGTAGCTCAGTCATGTTCGACTCTTTGCGACCCCATGAATTGTAGCATGCCAGGCCTCCCTGTCCATCACCAACTCCCGGAGTTCACTCAGACTCATGTCCATTGAGTCAGCGATGCCATCCAGCCATCTCATCCTCAGTCGTCCCCTTCTCCTCTTGCCCCCAATCCCTCCCAGCATCAAAGTTTTTTCCAATGAGTCAACTCTTTGCATGAGGTGGCCAAAGTACTGGAGCTTCAGCTTTAGCATCCTTCCTTCCAAAGAAATCCCAAGTCTGATCTCCTTACTCCACCAAAATTTATTTTATCTAAGTCATTTTTAAAAAATATATGAACATGTATAATGTCTCAGTTCTGTTCCATATATCCTATCGATGAAATACTACTAGGTAGCCCTAATTATACTTTATTATACTTTTGTAGATTCTGATTTATAAAATATTTGTACAGTTTTTCTCTCCAATTATGTTATTAGCTCAAGGGAAACACTGTATTACTATTTTAAGATATTTACAATTAACAAAATAAGAGAATGTTAATGAATGGAAAGATGATAGGAGGGGAAAAATGAGGAAGGAAAGAGGGAAAGAAAGGAAAAGAAGGAAGAAAGTAAGAAACAAAAAGGAAGAGAAAGAGAGAAAAGAAGGAAGGGAGGGAAGGAAATAGTAAAGAATGGAGAGAATTTTGTTTTTCTCTTTTTTCAGTATTTTTCTTAATAAATAGGTATGATTCCAGAAAATTGATTGCAAAAATCACAGAGAATCACAAAAAATCAAAAGCCAAAAAGGAATGAATGTATTTTATTCCCTAAGTTAATAATTATCTATAAATAAATGTAAAATAGTATGTATACTTAGTATAAGTACTGGAGTGTACTTAGTATAAGTCTCATAATTAGAAGACTGAGGAAGAATTCAATTTGCTTAGGAAATGAATAGACTTGTCTCTACCACTTTCAAACTACAAAATAAGCAGTGTATCTATACTCCTTAATTTCCTCTCCTTAGAGTAATATTTGCCTTATAGTAGTGGTAGCGGGCTTCCCTGATGGCTCAGACGGTAAAGCGTCTGCCTGCAATGAGGGAGACCTGGATTCGATTCCTGGGTTGGGAAGATCCCCCGGAGAAGAAAATGGCAATCCACTCCAGAACTCTTGCCTGGAAAATCCCATGGATGGAGGAACTTGATAGGCTACAGTCCATGGGGTCACAAAGAGTTGGACACGACTGAGCAACTTCACTTTTTAGTGGTAGTGGTGTTAGCTGCTCAGTTGTGTCTGACTCTATGTGACGCTATGGACTGTAGCCTGCTAGTCTCCTCTGTCCATGGAAATTTCCAGGAAAGAATATTGGTGTTGGTAGCCATTCCCTTCTCCAGGGGATCTTCCCTACTCAGTGACTGAACCCTTGTCTCCTGCATTGCAGGCAGATTCTTTACCGTCTAAGCCACCAGATCAGTCCATTTACCTTATAAAACGGTTAAAAATTAAATAATATAATGAATGCAAATACTTCCCAGTGTCTGAAAACATTATGAAATAAATTTATTTCACTAATAAAAAATAATTACTTAGAATTGTCAGGAGGGAGATTTACACTGAATAATTTTGAGGTATCTACTGCTTCAAGTAATACACATTAACCAACTATTCTGGGGTCATGAATTTTGTTTTGCTTTAGTTTATTATTTTGTCTTTTAGTTTTCATTTGGTCACTAGGGGAATAATTTTAAAATTAAAATGGTGATATGTAATGTCTATTTTTTTAAACCAGTTAAAATGAATGCAGTTAAATTAATTTTTATTTTTTATACATGTTCTGATAGGCTAAGAAATAATAAAGATAAATTTCAATGATAAGTCTGCAAATCTGCAATTAAAATTATAATAATAATGTAGTAGAATTATATCCCAAAGAATAAATTTTATATGATCCATACCTATATAAATAAATGATTGAACAAATGAGTTGGAAAGAGAATAGGCAAGTATTGTATTTCATGCAGAATAATTTCAAATAATTGATGCAAATTTTTCTATCTAAAGGAGGTTGGGCAGAATTGGCTGCATATATATATATATATATTTCTCTGGGTGTTGTCTGTAAAGAATCCATCTTCCAAAAGAAAGAAAAGGATAACTTTACCTGGCAAACACAACCTTAGCCAGATGATCCAAGATAATGCCAACAATGACAAGCCATGTTGATTGTCTGTATTCTTAATATCATGTGATGAGACTGGCACTTTATCCTAAAACCCACATGTGCTAAATCACTTCAGTCATGTCCAACTCTGTGTGACTCCATTGACTGTAGCCCTCCAGGCTCCTCTGTTCATGGGATACTCCAGGAAAGAATATTAGAATGGATTGCCATTTCATTCTCTAAGGGAATCTTCCCAACCGAGGCAATGAACCTGTGTCTCTTAAGTCTCCTGCGTTGTTAGGTGGGTTGTTTACCACTAGCGCCATCTGGGAAGCCCACAACTTCAGTCTAATCATGAGAAAAATATCACACTATACAAATTAAAAGATAGTCTACAAAATAGATGATTTTACTCTTCAGAATTGTCAGGGTGGTCTGAAACAAGCAAAGTCTTAGAGACTCTGATACAGCATAGCCTAAGTAGACGTGACAACTAGAAGTAATGTAGTAATGTAGTATTCTAAATGGAATCCTGGGACAGAAAAAGGCTATTACATAAAAGCTAATGACTTGACTTAATAGTAAAAAGTTTATTATTATGGCTTATTTATGGTTTATACTAACAATTTATTAGGTCTGACAAACATATCATACTAATGTAAATGGTAATAATAGGGAAAAGTGAATGTTCCCCTATTAGTGTGCCTTATGTGTACCCAAAGACACACTATCTTTGCAACTTTTCTGCAAATCCAAAACTATTCTAAAGTAAATTTTTAAAAATCTCTGTGAACAAAAGAAGAGTTAAATGATGATGAACATGAATTATTGTCCTTATATTGCACCAAAATGTAATTAATTGTATTTATCAAACACAGCTAGAAGTTTAAAATCATTATAAAGACCTGTAAAATCAAATCTAGATGAGATAAACTAAATGTATTTCTGTTTTTCAACTGAGGCAAAATATATTCAGTGAAAAATAAATTGGCAGTATCTGAAAGTATAAATAAACATTAATCATTATGGGGAATATTGAGTTAGCTTATAAATATTAAATCAATAAAGAAGAAAAAAGAAAACAGAATATTTGGGCAAGTTAAATTTTAATATTTCAACATAATTTTTATAATTTTCAACCATGAACCATAAAACAAATATATTAAATATGCTCAAACCTCACTATGCAGCTAATTCATATGTGATAACTAACTAAAGCATATGTTTTTAGAAAACTAAATATTAAAAATTGTTCCTCAAGAACATAGTTTTGTTTGACTAACCTCTATAGTTTGGAAAATTATTTTTGTTTTGGAAAACATTAAAGTGCTGGTTTAGTATAAGCAATAAACATATCTATTGAAAAACTCTCAGAGAGAACAAAAATATGTTATATCTTCTGTTTTATGTAGGGGTGTTTTTACATTAAGATGAGTGAACAAATCAATTCAAAACATCTCATGTGATGTAACATTTACTGGAAACTTTTATTATTTCTCTACATAATAATGATTCCCCTACAATTTTAAATATGTTTAAAGTAACAGTAGACATCAACAGCAATGTGAGATTGATAGTTATTGAGTGCAAAATGATTACTGAAGTCTTCAAAGTGCATAGATTTTGAAAGCTTTTCTATTATGACCTTCTACCTTTCTAATATGCCACAAATGCACCAGATAGAGTAAGCAAAAATCAATTTAATAATTCAAAATGAGTCAAATATTCTAACCACAGTGCTTATGGTCACATTAATTGATTTTTTAAAAAGTGGCAAAAATGCAAACTTAAAACATTAACCCAACAGGATCTGAGGTCATTTCCAAGTCAATGTGATAAATGATTTCAAGTTCATCAGTACTTAAATTTGCAAATTGGGAGTGTTGTGTAGCAAAACAAGAAATACTGATGCTGATCATGTTTCATCTGCAGTTTTCAGTCTTCATTTAGTGCATGCCTGTTTTGTTCCTTTCCTTTCTTAAATAATTCAGTGTCTCCTCGTAATCCATGGATATATTTTTCAAGTGGAGTTCAAATACCTCCATTGATTCACGGACTATTCTCAGCGTTGCAAGAATTATCAAAATTATTTCTATTTTGTCTTAGTATTTGAAGAAATATGCATAGTTCTACACACAGACATAGTTTAAAGTATGATTTAAATGCCTGAAATCACAATCAAATTCATATTTCAAATCATTTTGGTATCAACTAGCATTTTTGTAACTGGGAATGATGTTAAAAAGTGAATGTATATTAATCTAAATGCTCAAATGCCATGTATGTGTATATATATATATATATATATATATATAAATAAACACACACATATATGTTATTACATTTAGACTGAATAAAAATTGATATGACTTACATATGAATAAGGAAAAATGTTACTAGGATAATTGAGGTGTAATAAAAGGTGAAAAAATGTAAGCATTCCAAAAGCAAAATACTTTCATACTCTGCTGGATATTCATATTTTGAAAATATATGTTATAGAGACACAGTCCTTGTAATTTTGTAAAAGTTCATTAGTTCAGTAACAAAGTCTTAATAAAAAAATTTTCTACAAATGACTTATTTAATATGTGCTCCTTAGGGATTGACAACTAAAAAAATAGCTTAATTGTTAACAGTAATTTTGTCAGTGATAACTATAATATCATGTGTCTAAAAAAAATCTCAATTGATAATAATAAATAAATACATATATTTCTACTTTAAATTCAGCATCTGTGATTTAGCTTCCATAAATCAACATTAACTTATAACCATGTTGCAAATTCCTATTTTATTTAAAACTTTCTTTGCCTTTACATTACATATCTAATTTATTGTTATACAACACTATGAGTGTAAAAGTTTTAAATAAAAATGTGTGTGTATATTTATTTAAAATTGTAATATAGTATCATGAAAACATTAGAAAGCTGTGAAAATACCATTTCACACACTCAGTAAGTAAAAATAGAATATCTTCAGTTTCTTTTGAGATGTTTGTTTATTAATGTTAATACTACCTTCTTTCATGGGTTTCCCAATTGGTGTAGTGGTAAAGAATCCACCTGACAAGTCAGGAGATGCAAGAGGTGCAAATTGGATCACTGGGTTGGAAAGATCCTCTGAAGGAGGAAATGGCAACCTATTTCAATATTCTTGCATGGAAAATTTCATGGAAAGAGGAACCTTGTGGGCTAAGGTCCATGGAGTTGCAAAGAGTCAGATATAACTGACCACACATGCACATTTCCTTCTTTTATTGTTACACAATGATATTGAAAAGGAAACCAATGTATACCATTTCTACTCTGTTTTCAACAGATTTTCCCTGGAGTCATCAAACTCCGCATTTTCCATCTATAATTTCTCCCTCTGTCTCTGGAATATATATATATATATATATATATATATATATATATATATACACACACACACATATATATATATATACACACACACATATATACACACACATACATACATTGAAATAAATATATATGGTTAAAGGTTCTTTTTTCTTGTAATTAAATGATAAAGTAATTGCTATAGTTGTTTGTTTCTATTTTGCTGGGACCTTATGAATAAGACACATTGTAAAATGACTTATTAGTCATGGATAAAAAAAAAATTATTTAATTTGAAATCTAGACTGCAGCCATGAAATTAAAAGACACTTGCTCCTTGGAAGAAAGGTTATGACCAATCTAGATAGCATATTCAAAAAGCAGAGACATTACTTTGCTGACTAAGGTCCGTCTCGTCAAGGCTATGGTTTTTCCTGTAGTCATGTATGGATGTGAGAGTTGGACTGTGAAGAAGGCTGAGCACCAAAGAATTGATGCATTTGAACTGTGGTGTTGGAGAAGACTCTTGAGAGTCCCTTGGACTGCAAGGAGATCCAACCAGTCCATTCTGAAGGAGATCAGCCCTGGGATTTCTTTGGAAGGAATGATGCTAAAGCTGGAACTCCAGTACTTTGGCCACTTTATGCCAAGAGTTGACTCATAGGAAAAGACTCTGATGCTGGGAGGGATTGCGGGCAGGAGGAGAAGGGGATGACAGAGGATGAGATGGCTGGATGGCATCACTGACTCATTGGAAGTGAGTCTGAGTGAACTCCAGGAGATGGTGATGGACAGGGAGGCCTGGCGTGCTGCGATTCATGAGGTCACAAAGAGGTGGATACGACTGAACAACTGAACTAACTGAACTGAAGGTTCTGTTCATAACTAGAATCTACTCATACATTTTTTTTTCTGTAATAAACTAAAAAATTGACCAACTATATGGTATATCTATATGACAAGCATTTTTAGGCATTTTATAACACAGTAGTATAATACTCATCTCACATGCTAACAAGGTAATACTCAACATTCTTCAAGCTAAGCTTTAGCAGTGCATGAACTGAGAACTTCCAGATGTTCAACCTGGATTTAGAAAAGGCAGAGGAACCAGAGATCAAATTGGCAACATCTGTTGGGCCATAGAAAAAGCAAGAAAAATCCAGAAAAACTTCTGCTTCATTGACTACACTAAGGCTTTTGACTATGTGGATCACAACAAACTGGAAAATTCTTCAAGAGAATGGAAAATGCTTCAAGAGAATAGAAAATTCTATGAGACCACTTTTCCTGCCCACTCCAGTACTCTTGCCTGGAAAATCCCATGGACGGAGGAGCCTGGTAGGCTGCAGTCCATGGGGTCGCACAGAGTCGGGCACGACTGAAGCGACTAAGCAGCAGCAAAACCTGCATGCAGGTCAAGAAACAACAGTTAGAACCAGACATAGAAAAATTGATGGGTTAAAAATTGGGGACAGTTAAGTCAAGGCTGTATATTGTCACCCTGCTTATTTAAATTATATGCAGAGTATATCACACTAAATGCCAGCTGGATGAAGCACAGGTTGGAATCAAGATTGCCAGGAGAACTATCAATAATCTCAGATAAGCAGATGACAGAGCCTCTTGATGAAGGTCAAAGAGGGGAGTGAAAAAGCTGGCTTAAAACTCAACTCATCAAAAACTAAGATCATGGCATCCAGTGCCCTCACTTCATGATAAATAGATGGTGAAACAATGGAGATAGTGACAAACTTTATTTTCTTGGGCTCCAAAATCACTGTGAATGGTGACTGAAGCCATGAAATTAAAAGACACTTGCTCCTTGCAAGAAACCTATGACCAACCTGGCCAACATATTAGAAAGCAGAGACATTACTTTGCCAACAAAAGCCTGTATAGTCAAATGTTTCCTTAAAGGTCCAGGAGTGAGTGACAAGAATGAAAACAGAACATGAAATCTGGTGCAATGGGTCAGTGGACCTGCAGCCTCTATTGGACTGAGGTGCAGAGTCCACTCTGAGCTCAGCTTTTATTCCTAATTACAGACTACAGAACTTCCTATGATCTATCTTTCCTAAGACACTACACTGATGTAGTCCAGATCTCCTTGTTTTTACACCAGGCCGTTCCCTGTTGGGATAATCTCGGGAATAGTCCACATGTGCGCAGGCAGTGTTCATACCTAATGCTGACCCTGTGTTCCAAGGTGCATGCTTTAACAAGGCTATTATTCTAAGAAAAACATGAAAAATAATCATCAACACTTTCTTGATATATGCAGTTTTTCCAGGTGCTATTTCTATGAAATTTCTCAAGGCTATGAAAGTACATTATTAGAAATTCCCACTGTGAGAGTTGGACTATAAAGAAGGCTGAGCACTGAAGAACTGATGCTTTTGAACTGTGGTGTTTGAGAAGACTCTAGAGTACCTTGGACTGCAAGGAGATCAAACCAATCAATCCTGAAGGAAATCAACCTTGAAGATTAATTGGAAAGACTGATGCTGAAGCTGGAACTCCAATACTTTGGCTACCGGATGCAAAGAGCCGACTCTTGGAAAAGACCCTGATGCTGTGAATGTTTGAAGGCAGGAGGAGAAGGGGCTAACAGAGGATGAGATGGTTGGATGGAATCATTGACTCAATGGACATAAGTTTGAGCAAACTCTAGGAGATGGTGAAGGACAGGGAATCCTGGCAAGCTGTAACCCATGGGGTTGCAAAGAGTCAGACACGACTGAGCAACTGAACAACAACAAAACAACAATACAATAGGTAGTGCATATGTATGATAAATGAGAGAAAGGAAGCAGAGTGCTGAAATGACCACAACTTTCTGCCTAGAGGCAATTTCATTAACTAAGAGTCATATAGAGAAAACACAAACGGTCTCATTCATTTGAGGAAACAAGAGACTGAGTTGAAAGAACTTGATACACCTAGAATTTAAGGGATGAGAGCACTGGAGACAATGGATTCCAGAAAGGATCTCAAGAATCTTTCCTGGGGTCCACTTGAGTATTTGTCTGATGACTAAGCCAGTCAGAATTCATAAATGGAAAAAATGGCAGAGTAGGAAGAATCTGAGTTCACCTCCTTCTAAGGCACATCAAACTTGTAACTATTTATAGCATAACTACTGATGAGAATAATGTGAAGACCAGCAGAAGGAATATACAACAAAACATAAAGAAGGAACCACAATAAGAAGGGGTGGAGGGACAGGGACACCATGTAGTCAAGACTCATAGCCCCAGGTAGGTGATCCGCAAATGGTAGAATAATCTCAATTGCAGAGGTTCTCCCTTCATAGCCCAAAGCCTACTGAAACTATTCAAACTAGCTAATCCTAAACTGTTCATCCTGCCCTTTTCACCCTTTCCTCAGAAACTCCAACATAGGTTCTAGCCTAAAACTAGATTTTGCTCCTTCTTCTGCTTCCTGACTAAAACTTGGTGTTTTTCCTATGGCCCTGTATGGGGATCCATGCCTCTTGTTTGTAGGACCACTATGTGTAACATTAAACATGTCTTTCAATGGCACTGACCTCTCTTAAGTCACATTCATAAATTAAGATGTGGGCCCAAAATAAAGTAAAATATATAAACAATCAAAAAAGAATGTGGTGGGCTGAGTAGTCATTCCAAAATATGTCCATATTGCAATATCCTGAACCTGTGAATATTACCTTGCTGCTGCTATTTTGCTTCAATAGTTTTTGATTCTTTGTGACCCCATGGACTGTAGCCCACCAGGTTCCTCTGTCCATGAGATTCTCCAGGCAAGAATACTGGAGTGGGTTGCCATGCCCTCTTCCAGGGACCTTCCCAACCCAGTAATATAACCCATGTCTCTTAGGTCTCCTGCATTGTCAGGCAGGTTCTTTACCACTAGTACCACCTGGGAAGCCTGAATATTACTTATTTGCCAAGAAAACATGATTAAGTGAAGAATCTTGAGAGGAGGAGCTTACTTTAGGTTATCTTAGTAAGGAATGAACGAAATCACACACACCTCGAGAGAGAGAGAGGAGTTCCAACACACAGAGGAAAAGGAAATATGAAAATGATATAGCAGAGAAAAATTCAGCCACAGCCCAAAAATGTTCACTAGAAGCTGGAAGTGACATCGATTCTAAGGCCCTCATATGAAACATGTACGCATGTGTGTTAAGTTGCCTCAGTCCTGTCCAGCTATCTAAACCATATGGACTGTAGCTCCTCTGTCCAGGGTATTCTCCAGACAAGAATACAGGAGTGGATTGCCATGCCCTCCACCAGAGGATCTTCCTGATTCAGGGATCAAACCTGTGGCTCTAATGTTTCCTGCATTGACAGGGGAGTTCTTTACAGCTGGTGTCACCTGGGAAGCCCAAGTAGCCCTGCCTAAAGCTTAATTAACTGAACTGAACTGAACTGAAAACTTAATTTCAGATTTTTGGCTCACAGAAATATGAGATAGCAAATTTTTGTTGGTTTTAAGCCATAAAATTTGTGGCAATTTGTTCAGTTCAGTTCAGTTGCTCAGTCATGTCTGACTTTTTGCGACCCAATGGACTGCAGCACTCCAGGCTTCCCTGTCCATCACCAACTCCTGGAGCTTACTCAGACTCATGTCCATCGAGTCAGTGATGCCATACAACCATCTCATCCTCTGCCATTCCCTTCTCTCACCTTCAATCATTCCCAGCATCAGCGTGTTTTCTAGTGAGTCAGATCTTCACATCAGGTGGCCAAAGTATTGGAGTTTCAGCTTCAGCATCAGTCCCTCCAATGAATATTCTGGACTGATTTATTTTATGTGAAATTGGTTGGATGTCCTTGTAGTCCAAGGGACTTCTCAAGAGTCTTCTCCAGCACCACAGTTCAAAGACATCAATTCTTCGGCACTCAGCTTTCTTCACAGTCCAACTCTCACAGCCATACATGACTACTGAAAAAACCATAGCCTTGACTAGATGGACCTTTGTTGGCAAAGTAATGTCTCTGCTTTTTAATATGCTGTCTAGGTTGGTTATAACTTTCCTTCCAAGGAGCAAGTGTCTTTTAATTTTATGGCTGCCATCACCATCTCCAGTGATTTTGGACCCCCCCTCAAAATAAAGTCTCTCACTGTTTCCATTGTTTCCCCATCTGTTTGCCATGAAGTGATTGGATCAGATGCCATGATCTTAGTTTCCTGAATGTCGAGCTTTAAGCCAATTTCTTCACTCTCCTCTTTCACTTTCATCAAGAGGCTCCTTAGTTCCTCTTCACTTTCTGCCATAAGGGTGGTGTCATCTGCATATCTGAGGTTATTGATATTTCTCCCAGCAATCTTGATTCCAGCTTGTGCTTCCTCCAGTCCAGCATTTCAAATGATGTGCTCTGCATATAAGTTAAATAAGCAGGATGACAATATGGAGCCTTGTTGTACTCCTTTCCTGATTTGAAACCAGTCTATTGTTCCATGTCCACTTCTAACTGTTGCTTCTTGACCCGCATACAGATTTCTCAGGAGGCAGATAAGGTGGTCTGGTATTCCCACCTCTTTAAGAATTTTTTCACAGTTTGTCGTGATCCACCCTGCCAAAAGCTTTGGCATAGTCAATAAAGCAGAAGTAAAATTATTTTTTCTTTTTCTGGAACCCTCTTGCTTTTCTGATGATCTAACAGATGCTGGAAATTTGTTCCTTGGTTCCTCTACCTTTGCTAAATCCAACTAGAACATCTGGACATTCAGAGTTCATGTACTATTGAAGCCTGGTTTGGAGAATTTTGATCATTACTTTGCTAGCCTGTTAGATGAGTGCAAAGGTGCAGGAGTTTCAACATTCTTTGACATTTCCTTTCTTTGGCAATTTGTTACAGCAACCCTAATACAGATTTGGTAGTGAGAAGAATTTTAAGAAGCATGATAGAAATAGCCTGATTGCCTTAAAGTAACTATAAAAATATGGTCACTAGAAGTGATTCTAGTAAGAGCTCATAAGGAAATGTGAGACACATTGGAAGCCAGAAGAAAGGTGATCCTTCTTTAATAGTGATAGAAAACTTGGCTGAATTGTGTTCTACTTGGCTGGGAAGCAGAACTTTACATAATAAATTTGAATATTTAATGAGAAGATTCATGTCCCAGAAAAGTGTTGAAGGTTTCTGTTTGTTTTCTTTTCTCTTATTCATGTAAAATGTGAGATAAACAAGATAAATTGAGAAAAAAGAAAACTGTTAAAAAGGAGTCAGAATTTGATGATTTGGGAAATTATCAGCCTATCTAGATATCAAAAGATGCTAAAATTAGGAGATTCAATATTAGGAAAGTATGCACTTGAGAAAAGCCCAAGCATACAACTGAACAACTTTTTGCTGATTACTTTACTCATTTGACTCATGGATCAAGACACTTGTTGGCTTGATAGAAAGTAGCAATAGATATGCAACTATCCAGGAAAGGCCTGTGGAGGAACCTCTTGTCTAATAGTTTGAATCCCAGTAATATACAGGCTATCCACAAGGTTTTTAATAGTGATGATAATGATAAAGAACCTTCCAATGTAAGAGACAGTAGAGACACAGGTTTGATCCCTGGGTCAGGAAGAGTCCCTGGAGGAGGGCAAAAACCACTCTAGTATTCTTGCCTGAAGAATGCCATGTACAGAGGAGCCTGGTGGGCTACAGTCCGTAGGGTCTCATAGAGTCAGACATCACTAAAGGGATGTCAAATGCATGCACATACTAATGAAAATACTGAACTGAAAGCAACAGAGAGAGAATGACATTATATAAGGCTGTCAGACAGCCTAAATACTTCATACAGGTAAGCTGATAAAACTACTCAGGTGCAAATATAAAATTTAATTGAAACTTAGTTGAAGAAAAATTAACAGTTGAATTATTTTGCCAATTTTTAATTTTTAAATCCTATTTATATAATCTAACATGTTTATTTAACGTATTTGTGATGAGCAATATTTTTGCACTAACTGGCATACCTACCTAATTAAATAGAAGTGTCTTCAGTCCTTTCTGTCAGAAAATAAATTAAATGGGAAACCAGTGAGATGGATTTCACAATGATATTGAACTTATTAACTAAAGACACAAGGAAGCAAAATTATCAATGCTTTATGTTTTTCCTCATAAGCATAATGGATAATATTAATTACTTCAAATCTGCAAAAATATACTGAATTTTTCTATAGATTAATTTAAATAAGGTATAAATGTTAGAATTTTTCAGGAATGACTGAAGATATTCTTTTATCTTACTTTTCTTCTGTTTACCAGAATTGAGAAACCTAGATGTTGTTTTAGTGGGTGAAACCTACAAATGAATTGAATTATGAGGTAAACCATTTGTTCTCTAAGAAGACAGGAGCAGTGTATGTACTGGACTGTTCTCTTTTCTCCCATGCCTTTGGTAGTGGTGGCAAGCAGCTGGTGAGACTCTATGCTGACTTAATGGCAGGTGTTTCTGGAGTGGCTTTCTTCAAGTGAGAATGCTAAATATGAGTAAATGAACAGTTTAAAGTTGTTAAAAATGTGTCTCCATTTGTTATTATTCTACGTCATTTGGGCCTAGACAAACCAGGCAAAAATTCTTTCAGGTTGTTAGCTATATACACTTGGCTTCCACCTTGGCAACTGGAAATAATATCTTCTTAATAACTAATTGCTTTATCTTGTGTAGTTAGTTGAATAGATACTTAATTATAGGACCAGGTATTCCTGGATTCATAGTATTAATAGTTATTCCAGTCACATTCCCAAATTCAAGACATGTGAATAACTAAAGGAACATGCAAGTAGACTTTGGTGGGAAATCCCCAAGAAATAAAAATAGGTTTTCTTCTTTGTAAGACTTCTATGGAGTTTAAAACTTTAACAGCAAGACTACAATAAGTTAAATTATAGTATTGGATATCCTATGAAGATTAGGACAAACCCATTTGGAACTTAAATTTACAAGTCACAAAATCCTAAATAAATTGACCTAAATTCAGTACAAAACAGAAACAAAAAGTTTATGTCCTATTTGGGTTTTTGGATGGGTACTACCAGGCAAGAGGTAGTTAATTTCCAAATCCATTCCTCTTGTTGTTTTCTTGACCACCTCACTTAACTTCATCAAACTCTTAATCTGTTTCTACAGTAATCTTTATCCATGTTCCTGAAGCCCTTTCCACTTTTTAAAAGTGTATTTATTTTTAATTGAAGGATAATTGCTTTACATATTGTGTTGGTCTCTGCCATAAATAAACATGAATAAGCCATTGGTAAACATATGTCCCCTCCCTCTTGAGCCTTCCTTCCATCTTCCACCCCATCTTACCTAGGCTGTCATAGAGCCCCAGTTCGGGTTCCCTGAGTCATACAGCAAATTCCCACTGGTTATCTACTTTATATTTGCTGTATGACTCAGGGAAACTTTTCCACTTTTATATGCACACAAATTTCAAGCAATAGCAAACAACTTGCTTTCCAAAGCAGCTTTATATTAATCACTGTCATCAGTCACTCAAAATATCCCCAAATAATTACAAAAATCTTAGGAGAATAAAGTACATTTCTCATGCATACTTCTCTTTAAGGAAGATTCTCTAATCTCTGCTTTCAACAAGCCAGTTACCTCTAAATGCATCCTGCCTAGAATGTTTTGAACTGCCAATGTATAGAACAGCTAACCTTTGAGTGCTTGTGTGACTTTTCCACAATATCTCAGGAATAATACCAGCCTGTGTTCTTAGATAGAGCTAGAGATATTATGTCTATTTGAATCACGATTGTGAATGATCAGAAAGCAAGATCATGGATTATTCTATAGAAGAGTAACAGTTCATCACTGAACAAATAAATAAATAAGGTTCTGCAGCTGCAATGCTGTATTATTGCCTTGTGGAGCAATAAAATAAGTTTTCTAGATCTTCACAGTTCCAAGAATAAATAATAAAATTGACAGAATATACACTTAAGATATTCTGACTCTAGCAATCCAATTTATCCAGAAGCAGAATAAAACACAATAAGAATGTAAGATGCTTTATAATTTTGTGTGTGAGTAGGAAAATGTCAAGTTTTCCGAAGGAAATCTTTGAAAGTCGGGGTTTCCTCAGTTCAGTTCAGTTCAGTTGCTCAGTCATGTGTGACACTTTGTGACCCCATGGACTGCAACACACCAGGCTTCCCTGTCCAGCACCAACTTCCGGAGCTTACTCAAACCCCTGTCCATTGAGTCAGTGATGGCATCCCACCATCTCATCCTAGGTCGTCTTCTTCTCCTCCCGCCTTCAATCTTTCCCAGCATCAGGATCTTTGAAAAGACAAGAGTAAAGGAATTGCAATCCAAAATTTAATGTGCATATGGATCACTTGGCATCCTGTTAAAATATCAATTTTGTTTCAGACTCTTATTCTATATTTTTAATAAGCTCTCAGAAGATGAGGGGCTGCTACTGGTGACAAGTTAACCCTTTTATTAGCAAAACGGTAGAATGTGTACAGGGGAATAATCAAATAATAGAATATAAATAAGCATTACTCAAAGTCTCTAGAGATCAAGTGAGAGAAATATGGTTTTGAGAATGACTATCTAAGTGAGGATATATTAAACTTTAGGGAAACCCTGAAGCACTGGCTTTGGATTCATTCAGCCAGAGAAGTGCCAACTCTATAATTTTCTGTTTTAAATATAATGTATTAATAGAAACTTTGAGGTACAGTAAGGTCCACAGATCAGAAGACTATTGTTGTTGAAAGTTTATTATTCAGTTTCAAGAGGATGGGTGACAGGAAAGCCCAAAGTTGAGGCAGGAGGCAGAAGGAAAAGGGAAAATTATGGACAAAAACCTTTATTATGGCTTCTGCAAGTAGAATAGCAGCCAGAGAAGCTTAGGTTTGGCTCAGTTGAATGGTTTCAGCAGGCTATGTGGGTTAGGTGCTGTATCTAATTGTCTGAAGGGCTTCTCTGGTGGCTCTGTGGTAAAGAATCTGCCTGTGACGCAGATGTGGGTTCAAATCCTTGGTCTGACTATCCCTTGGAGAAGGAAATGGCAAACCCTCTCCAGTATTCTTGCCTGGGAATTCTCATGGAAAGAGGAGCCTGATGGGGTGCAGTTCATGGGGTCACAAGAGTCAGATACAACTTAATGACTAATTTACTCGTCTAATAGGTGGCATTGAGGAAATTAGGGCAGAAAAAGAGTGACCAAGATTGCAAGAGCCTCTGTTTTAGTTGATTTGTATCTGAAAAAATGTGTTTGTGGGCAAGATTTTTGCTGTCTGTATGAAATGGCTTACCCTGGGAAGGACAGTCCCTCTAGAATCTGCAAGGTCCCAGATGTCACAGCATCAGAATACAGAAAATAAAACCCATGGTTAATACAATGTAGGCATAACAGATATAGGCAGAGAGGAAGACATGGTTAGTTCTAAATTTGGGAAATAATAGGAATGATTTTGTATGTAAGAGATCCTTAAAATATATCAAGGAATAAATGGAATTTTCCCAGGTTCACAAATAGCAGACTTTATCTGATGCAAAAGGATCAGTTAAGCAAAATAAAACCAGTTTGTTTGTGGGCATCCTGGAGACCCTAGAAGTAATAAGATATGGTTAGAAAATTTGTAACCGAAAAGGAATTAACAGACAGGATGGAACATGATCTTATAATCCCCCTCCAAAGTAGAACTTGGAAAGACAATTTAGAAAAAGCACACATCATACTCCTTCCTTCTAACTTGCCAACCTCTCTTCCCAATCCAATGTAATTGATTATTTTCACCCAAATTATAATCTGATCTTATGGGAATTGCTTGTTTGGGCCTACAAATAGCAGTAAAATTTAAACTACTGGCTGTTTTTTCTACACTGATGTCATTTTTTTTTTGCCATGTGTCATCCAAATTTTTGTCTAATAAAGTAATTGAACCATTCTCTTGAGAATTAGGAAGAATGAGCGCAATTATCTCATAATCATTTCTGCCCTCTAGACTTACACTGACATGGTTATATTGGAAAACATTGCCTATGAAATCAGATAGTTGAGCTGAGAAGTGCTCCAAAGATACTGCATGACTTCCTTCCAGGAGGTACAATGGTAAAGAATCTACCTGTTAATGCAGGAGGTGCAGGAGCCCTGGGTTCCATCCCTGGGTCAGGAAGATCCCCTAGAAAAGGAAATGGCAACCCATTCAAGTACTCTTACCTGGAAAATTCTATGGACAGGGAGTCTGGTGGGCTACATTTGATGGGGTCACAAAGAGTTAGACATGACTGAGCACACATATGAACATACACATGCACACACACACACACGCACACACACACACACACACACACACACACACATATATATATATATGCATGTATAACACAGTATTCATCAAGGAGAAAAAAGTAAATAAATGATGTTTATATTATTGTGGGTCTGTTCCCTACTAATCACTTTACTGACATTATTTTGTTCTCATTAAGAATCTGTGGGTGGGCTTCATTCCTGAATCTAAAATGAGGACATAAAGATCACTTGAATGCTTTCAGACATGCACATTATTTCAAAGAACTCATCCCCAGGAATTGTGATCCTGCAGGCCTGTTGTGGGACACAGAGAAGAATTTTAATTTTAACATACATCACAGACTATTCCAATATAGGTGATCTTGGCCCATATTTTGAGAAGCAGCATATTAATTCACTTATCAATATAATGCAGTAAGTAGTAGACTTACATTTGAGTACAATATTCATTCTTATTCTCTTCATCATGATCTAAGACAATAAATCTTTCTCAGAATATTCTAAAGATACTTTTACCTTTTTTTTTTACAAGTTCAGAAATTATTTATGAAACGTATTTCCTTATACAAAAGTAGACATGACAGAAGCTGGTATGGGACCAACTGTTCTTTGTACCAAACAGGAAGATTTATGAAGGCTGTTCTCCAGATTTGGAATATCTAATTACCCCTATTATAATGGCTGTCCTCCTTTTATAGATCTAGAAAATTAAGTTGCCTATGTTATAGGAAAGTATAAGATATAGGAAAGCAGTCTTATTCCATCTTATAATGTCAAAGACATTATGTGAAATTTGATGTGGAATATTTTATTGATAGACTTGAAAATTGGATTTATGAAAATATTATGTTTTACTGCTTATTCTTAATTAGTTCACATAAGATATAAGTTTTTCTTAAAATGTAAAATGCAATTTATAGATATTATAAAGTTAAACTTCATCAAAATTCTATAGTGAGTAAAATTTCTATTTAGTAGAACATCATTTATAATGACATATTTGTCAAATGAATAAAGACATAAAGCTAGTAGCTTATTACTTTTTGCTCTGCTAATAACATGCCTTTTTTTAACCTAAGCCACATTTATTTAACATCACTAATTTTATCTTCCTTTATCAAGAAAATCCTTTAAATATAAATTTATTTCCTAGGGGTAGAAAAAAATAATAAGAATGCTTCTTTGAGGAGGATACTGAACAATAGTAATCTTCTGCTGATTTTTCCTGCTTCTTGATCTATGACAGAGGGAAGATTTAAAATGTCTTGTTGTGGGGTAAACAATGTGAGTGAGAATGTGTTTATTCAATTTCATAGTGATAGATCGAGTGTAAAGGCTTTTTTGGTCCTATGTGGGAAACTCGTAAGAATCAAGAAAGCATTATTTACATTCTCGTGGTAGAACATCTTTAATTGATCAGATCAAATGTAAAGCTAAATATATGCCAAAGAAGAGTCGCCAAGTAAAATCTCCCTCTCCCTCTTTTTTTTGTGTGTTATTTGTCCAACTATCATGAGGTTGGATGGTTACGCTGTGAATTTTCTGCATGGCAGGCAAGGTGGCACTTCTTTTCCCTCCACTCAAATCCAGGTGAATAAGGCTCTGAGTATCAGTCTGGAGTATTTCACATTTCTCTAGTTAGACAGTTTCTAGAAAGCAAATCTGTTAATCTTCGTGTGCTTACCTGGGCAAAGGAGAGAGAACTGAGGAAACATGATGAGAATAGAAAAAGGGTGGCAGGTAAACAGTCTGAACACCTGCTGTTTAGAGTAACAAGTTAGTTTCCCAAGAATTAAAAGAGAACCAAATGTAAGACAACTATGCTAGAGTACTCTTGTCATTCTCAATCTAGAGAAACACCTGCCAAAAGGGGCTTTCAGCAGGAAGAGGTTACTGAAAGAGAACTACTGAGTGAAAAACAGAGGATTTGTACTCTCTCAAATTGAGACACAGTACAATGATAGTCCTTTGGAGACTCTGCAGAAGACATGTCCCTGAGACAGCTGACATGTTGATGGTACTATGAAACAGGCATGGATGACTAGATGATGTTCAGATCAGCAGCAATTGATAGACTATTACAGCACCAATTAAGCTGGAACCACTCCCACCCAGAGTAACTAGAGACTCTGAATTGGAAGAAGGGTGAGGAGATTTCCTAGCCTTCTCATCAGTCCTCCTTCCCATCTTTTGACAGCAGGGTAGGTCTAAGTATCGAGGTAGACAAAAACCCTATCACATCCCATTTCATTTTAGGGTTTTTAAATATTAAGGCAGTGTATAGAGGGACAAGAGGAGGAGTGGAGGTTGGATGTGAGTGATTCTTCAAGTAATCCCACTTGTTGTATCAAAGGATTCAAACATATATATTACAGCATTTTTATTTTTAGAAAATTTTCTGAATATTTCATGAAATGCCCCTCAATTGGTATATAATCTTCCATATAAATCTTTTAAACAGCCTAAACAGTTCTAATTTCAGTCTCTTGATATCCATAAAAAAATTGCATTGGGAAGTCCTGAATGCCAGAATCATTATAATGCTGTATGATATAATGAAGATACTTTTATTTTATTCTAAAGCAGAGTAGTAAAAAAGGGAATTCAATAATGCAGGTGAGAACCCTTTATCGTTTTTATTTTCCTCCTGGAAATCTTTTTTTATAATTTTTTTAATAAAGTTTTGGAGGATTAGCTTTTACTGAATTGGGAGGATTTCTAGAAGAGTGTAGGTATTCATTCCACTTCTGTTTTAAATATATAATGTCTGCTGTGCTGTGCTCTGCCATGTCTGACTCTTTGTGACCACAACGACTATAGTCCACCAGGCTCCTCTGTCCATGGGATTTCCCAGGTGAGAATACTGGAGTGGGTTGCCATTTTCTCCTCCAGAGTATCTTCCAGACCCAGAGATCAAACGCATGTCTCTTATGTCTCCTGTATTGGAAAGCATATTCCTTACCACTGATACCACCTGAGAAACCAATATATAATGTCTAGTATACTTATATTTATTAAAATTAAAGGCTTAATCATTTATGTGGTATATATAATACATGTGATGGTAAAACAAGGAACCATTGTTTTCTTGCTTCTGCTAAGTCGCTTCAGTCCTGTCTGACACTTTGCGACCCCATAGGTGGCAGCCCACCAGGCTCCTCCATCCCTGGGATTCTCCAGGCAAGAACACTGGAGTGGGTTGCCATTTCCTTACTTATAAATAAATAAGTGAACTATTGGAAAAGATTCTTGAGAGTCCCTTGGACTGCAAGGAGATCCAACCAGCCCATTCTGAAGCAGATGAGCCCTGGAATTTCTTTGGAAGGAATGATGCTAAAGCTGAAACTCCAGTACTTTGGCCACCTCATGCGAAGAGTTGACTCATTGGAAAATACTCTGATGCTGGGAGGGATTGGGGGCAGGAGGAGAAGGGGACGACAGAGGATGAGATGGCTGGATGGCTGGATGGCATCACTGACTTGATGGATGTGAGTCTGGGTGAACTCTGGGAGTTGGTGATGGACAGGGAGGCCTGGCGTGCTGCGATTCATGGGGTCGCAAAGAGTCGGACACGACTGAGTGACTGAACTGAACTGAACTGATAGTGTTTAAACAAAAGATATTCTTCATTTTAATCACATTATAATAAGTCACAAAAATGCGATATTTTTCTTAAAGTCAAAAGCAGAGAACTTACTTTGCCGACTAAGATCTAAGCTGAACATTAATTGTTCCTTAGAAGAAAGGTTATTATCAACCTAGATAGCATATTCAAAAGCAGAGACATTAGTTTGCTGACTAAGGTCCATCTAGTCAAGGCTATGGTTTTTCCTGTGGTCATGTATGGAAGTGAGAGTTGGACTGTGAAGAAGGCTGAGTGCCAAAGAATTGATGCATTTGAACTGTGGTGTTGGAGAAGACTCTTGAGAGTCCCTTGGACTGCAAGAAGATCCAACCAGTCCATTCTGAAGGAGATCAGCCCTGGGATTTCTTTGGAAGGAATGATGCTAAAGCTGAAACTCCAGTACTTTGGCCACCTCATGTGATGAGTTGACTCATTGGAAAAGACTCTGATGCTGGGAGGGATTGGGGGCGGGAGGAGAAGGGGACAACCAAGGATGAGATGGCTGGATGGCATCACTGACTCGGTGGACGTGAGTCTGAGTGAACTCTGGGAGTTGGTGATGGACAGGGAGGCCTGGCGTGCTGCGATTCATGGGGTCACAAAGAGTCGGACACGACTGAGCGACTGAACTGAACTGATGCTTCGTGTGTACTACTTATTTAATGAAGTGTTAGAAAATAATGTACATGCATCTAGACAACTCAAGTAAAAAAGAACAGTAAAAAAATAAAGTAAAAATTACTTCCAATCATTATTAAAATAGGAAGGTAAAACATATTGTAACTTGAAAATGCTCAGGTATCAGTTTTCCCAGATTTCACACTTGTTACAGTTAAACATAATATTTTTAGAAAATTTATTATTATTTTTGTTTCCAAGTCAATTGTATACACGATGATTTACATGTGGCATCAGGAGTAGGCTATGAGAAATATCAGTAAGCCAATTTTATTAGCAGTGGGTAGTAGTTTTCAGAGTGTTGAGGGTACTGAACAGAAACAAACTTGGTTATTTTTCTTTCTTTTTTTTTTTTTGAGTTTTTAAAGAGTTTCATAAACATGGTCTAGTGTAGAAACCAATAATATTTTGTTTGATAACATTCCTTGGCTTCTAATTTTCTGTATTATTTTGCTTTTTTTTCTTAAAAAATCATTTATTATATTAATGTACAGTTTCTAATATCAGTGGCGCATTCTGCCTTGCCACAAGAAAGCCCAGTAGAGCAGTAAAATGAGACTAAGGTTGAGCCATAAATGTAGAAAACTTCTAAAAGAAAATATTATTTTGGTTATGTTGACCTTTTCCTTTTATTGGTAAAGCTTAAATTTGAGGGAAGAGAAAGAAAAAAATAACCAAAGCCAAAGTAAATATTATACTCAGACCTTCAAATATAAGCATTTTCAATTCTCTTTGCAATATATAACATAATTATTAGGTGGGAATTTCTGCACAGAAACATCTCTTCATAAGGGATTATTAACTTTTGTTTAACAGCAACAACATGCATGCAAATTCAATATTTTGAGTGGAAATTAAACATGATTATACAAATATATATATTTTTGCAATGCAGAATACTATGGTATTTTGTATCTGGCTAGTGCTTTATGGATCAAACGATATTGTAATTGCTGCAGTGGTATCTTAGATGATTAATTTATTCACTCATTTAACAAATATTTTTCAGTCACTTATATGGTATCATGCATTTGCTATACTGGGCACTGAGACTATGGTGGTTAAAACAAACAAACAAACAAACAAAAGAAACACATTAACTTTTCCCCCTTATCAAATTTCTGTTTATCAGAGATAGAATAAATCAAGTTAATAAATTGTTTAAATATTATTATCAGTCTATGATAGGCTGCTATTCATTCCTATTCCCCTTAACAGAAAAAAAAAATCCTTAAAATAATAAAATATATTCCTTTCCTCCCCTTCCTGCAATTCAATTATTTATTTCAACTCATGCTGGACAGATTTTTCCCCTGATTTCACTAAAATTATTTCACTGAAATTATTTCACTCAGCATCTTTCATGAGTATATATCTTCAAAACTCACAAAGATTTTTCTAAGGGTTAGTTTTGAATCCATAATGGTTATCTAAGTTACAAGTTAGCTATATCTATTATATAAAGTTAATTCCTGACCTCCTCCAATTATTGTTGTTATTTTTTTCTTTTAGTCACATATGTAAATTGTCTATAGGAAAATAGCAGTGTTGCTTGGACAGAAGGAATTACCAGCAGAAAATGAAAAGTGTCCAGTGTTGGAGTTGAGAGAAGCATGGAGGAGTATGAACAACAGTGTTGACTTCTAGTGAACCATTGGGGAATAGATCTGACAAATTACTCAATGGATATTAGGTGCTTTTAATTAAGGGTGGTTGCAAAGGAACTACAGATAACTAATGTTTGCTAGAAATCTCTTGCCTAAACTACTCACTTATCAAATATCAATGTTTTTAGTGAAAACAAACACCACTTTATTTTGCTCAGATAGATCTCTTAAAATTCCTTAATCACAGTATTCACCAATACATATTTTAATCTTTTGTTCATGTTTCTAAATTCTATACCAGTTTGCAAGATTCATAGAGTAAACAATTTTCACTTATAGTTGAGTTTCTTAGTAAAAATATCTTCATGCGTGCATGTGTGCTTAGTCACTCAGTTGTGTCGGACTCTTTGTGACCCCATAGACTGCAGCCTGCCAGGCGCCTCTGTCCTTGGAACTTTTCTGACAAAGATCCTGGAGTGGGTTGCCATTTCTTCCTCCAGTGAAAAATATCTTCATATGTTTTCCACGACAAATGCTAGCTTAACCAAATTAAAATATTTTATTTTTGAATTCCAAGGGCTAATATACCACCCATTACATAGTAAAGCAACATTTATTAATTCATGCTAAACAAAAGGCAAAAACATTTAATCACTAATGAAAATAACATGACAAGATCATAGTCATTACTTATAGTATCTTTAGTTATACTCTAAGGAATCTTTATCCCATACGAATTTTAAACCATTGGTTACTAATTACCAAGTTGTGTATTAGGCATCTAACAATGTTTTATCATTTCTTTTCACAGCAGATGATTTTAATTGAATTTTTTGTTTAGAAGTAGTTTACATCATTAGACAGCTGGTACATCAATACAATGGAACATTCTGTCATAAAAAGGAACGAGGGTAATATTTACATGATAATATGGAATAATCTCACAGATATATTTGTGTAGAGACCAAATTATATTTTAATTTGGTATATATATAATATTTTTACTATTTTTATGTATAATAGCATCCATAATATTTGACTATTTTAAACAACAGTGGTAGCACTGTGAATATATATGCTTAAAAATATGTGTGTTTATTTTACTTACAGAAATGTTATAAGGAAATAAAAATACTTTTACAAATGTTTACTTATCAGAAGAAAAGAAACAGAGCAGAAGGAAAAATAATTGAAATTTAACATCTCCAAATGCATTTTGATGCGTATTTACCTTTCCAATCATATATTTAATATTCAACATGTAAAATTAAAACACAATCTCAAAACACTGAGAACAAACTAAAGTGAATGAATATCATTGTATATCATATTACTGCCATAACCACACAAAGAATAATTTTTCAAACGACTTTAGGTATTGTTTTAACTATATATTCTAATAAAATATTTTCTAAATACTAACACAACTGCAAGATGATTTAACTTATTCATCTAATGATTAAAATTTCTATTAATGTTAATATTTTGAAAAAAATTAACTAGGACAAATATAAAGTAATAATGCTAATACTGATAGGGATTAACACACTTTCAGTAAGAAAGGAAGAGCAAAAATATGAAATTTTTTTTATAGATATTGTACTGATAAATTTGAATTAGGACTATTATGTATGAACTTTTGTTGCTTTCTTATTTTAAAATATATTAAATATTAATTATATATTATTAACTAATTAAAGTTATTTGTGCTCTCCAAGAGTCTCTGTTTCCTCTGTCCTGTGGAAGTTTTGTAATCAAATCATGCTGACTTTCAAACTCAGATTCTCTGGGGAACTTCTTTGGTATAACTGTTCACTTTGTGGATCACCCACCTGGCAGCTCGATCCTCCAAGAGGATTTATGCAACATTCTGTGCCTCATAATATAGTACTTTTTATATACAATTGAAAGAAATTAAATTTAGAAGCAAAAAGAAAATAAAATCTATTAGTATAATCAGTATAAATTCTCATAGAATTGTAGAATGTTCTATATCAATTTAGTAGGAGAGAGAAATGTCATCTACTGAGTGATTATACTTTAAAAGTTGTACATTTTAAGTCACTGAAAGTGGTAATAACATGTATGATCATTATTCAGTGCCAAAGTACATTGAATTTGAGTTATATGTTATTTAACATTGCATTTTTTTAAATTAATTCTGTAGAATGTATTTTTAGTTCTGTAATAGTAACACTGGAAAAGGTCAGTTTTCACTCCAATCCCAAAGAAAGGCAATTCCAAAGAATGCTCAAACTACCACACAATTAAACTCATCTTACATGATAGTAAAGTAATGCTCAAAATTCTCCAAGCTAGGCTTCAGCAATACGTGAACTGTGAATTTCCAGATGTTCCAGCTGGTTTTAGAAAAGGCAGAGGAACCAGAGATCAAATTGCAAACATCCGCTGGATCATGGAAAAAGCAAGAACGTTCCAGAAAAAAATCTATTTCTGCTTTATTGACTACGCCAAAGCCTTTGACTGTGTCGATCACATTAAACTGTAGAAAATTCTGAAAGAGATGGAAATACCAGACCACCTGACTTGCCTCTTGAGAAACCTGTATGCAGGTCAGGAAGCAACAGTTAGAACTGAACATGGAACTTTATTGGGAAAGGAGTACGTCAAGGCTATATACTGTCACCCTGTTTATTTAACTTATATGCAGAGTACATCATGAGAAATGCTGGGCTGGAAGAAGCACAAGCTGGAATCAAGATTTCTGGGAGAAATATCAATAACCTCAGATATGCAAATGACAGCACTCTTATGGCAGAAAGTGAAGAGGAACTAAAAAGCCTCTTGATGAAAGTGAAAGAGGAGAGTGGAAAAGTTGGATTAAGCTCAACATTAAAAAATGAAGATCATGGCATCTGGTCCCATCACTTCATGGGAAATAGATGGGGAAACAGGGGAAACAGAAACAGTGGCTGACTTTATTCTTTTGGACTCCAAAATCACTGCAGATGGTGATTGCAGCCATGAAATTAAAAGATGCTTATTCCTTGGAAGGAATGGTATGAACAACCTAGATAGCATATTGAAAAGCAGAGACATTACTTTGCCAACAAAAGTCCATCTAGTCAAGGCTATGGTTTTTCCTGTGGTCATGTATGGATGTGGGAATTGGACTGTGAAGAAAGCTGAGCACCGAAGAACTGATGCTTTTGAAGTGTGGTGTTGGAGAAGACTCTTGAGAGTCCCTTGGACTGCAAGGAGATCCAACCAGTCCATTCTGAAGGAGATCAGCCCTGGGATATCTTTGGAAGGAATGATGCTAAGGCTGAAACTCCAGTACTTTGGCCACCTCATGCGAAAACTTGACTCACTGGAAAATACTCTGATGCTGGGAGAGATTGGGGGCCGAAGGAGAAAGGGACGACCGAGGATGAGATGGCTGGATGGCATCACGGACTCAATGGACGTGAGTCTGAGTGAACTCCGGGAGACGGTGATGGACACGGAGGCCTGGCATGCTGCAATTCATGGGGTCGCAATGTGTCGGACACGACTGAGAGACTGAACTGAGCTGAACTAAACTGAACACTCAAATCAGGACTATTAATGCAAGATATTTAAGATTCTCCAAAGAGAATGTTTGAGAGAATTATTTTGTTTAAGTAAATTATATACGTCCATAAATCCTAGTTTACACAATTTTATTTCCCATATTGACCTCTCTAGAGCAAAGTCTGGATTTTCTTTTTTTCTGTAAATGACCATATAGCAAATATTTTAATCTTTGAAGACCATCTGTTTTCTGTTAAACCAGTCAACTCTGCCCTTACATATTGCATAGACAACAGGTAAAATGAAGATATATCTGTGCTGCACTAAAACTCTATCTGCAAAAATAGACTAAAACCTGATTTGTTCAGCTAGCTATAGTTTGAGAGTTCTGCTCTGGAAGAAAGAACTGTACTGTGAGGGGATCGTAAGTATTAGACTTAAAGTTCTTCCCAAAATGAGGATTGCCTAAATTAATCAATTGCAAAGAAATGAAGTCAGAAGGCAGTGTGTAAGTTTTCATATATTTATACCAGGCTAAGGACGACTTAAAATGTACACAGTTAAATACAACCAATACATTCTACTAAGCAAAGAAATCACCTTAACTATTGAGAAAGTTGTTTTTTTGTAATTATGATATGTAATCAATATTCTAAACTAATTCTGACATCAGTATAATTTTTATAGAATATATGTTGTATTCGAATCACAACATATAAAATTTGTTCAACCTAGAAAGTGTATAATATACATTAATGTATATATATATATACATAAAATTATACATACTTTATTTCACAGAATCAAGTATTTTTACTAGATTCAAGAAATATAGAGATTAAAATCAGAGAGAACCATATTTATATAAATTAGATCTCATGTGTGTGTGTGTGTGTGTGTCTGTGTGTATGTGCTTCAAGTGTGTCCTTGTGTGTATATTAAAAAAAATTTGTTGAGGTCATATGATATTAGTGAGATTTACTTTTATCAGATAGACCATATACCACTTTCAGTTCAGTTCAGTCGCTCAGTCGTGTCCGACTCTTTGCGATCGCATGAATCATGGCACACGAGGCCTTCCTGTCGGTCATCAACTCCCAGAATTCACTCAAACTCATGTCCATCGAGTCAGTGATGCCATCCAGCCATCTCATCCTCTGTCCTCCCCTTCTCCTCCTGCCCCCAGTCCCACGCAGCATCAGAGTCTCTTCCAATGAGTCAACTCTTTGCATGAGGTGGTCAGAGTATTGGAGTTTCAGCTTCAACATCAGTCCTTCCAATGAACACCCAGGACTGATGTCCTTTAGGATGGACTGGTTGGATCTCCTTGCAGTCCAAGGGACTCTCAAGAGTCTTCTCCAAGACCACAGTTCAAAAGCATCAATTCTTCAGCACTCAGCTTTCTTCACAGTCCAACTCTCACATCCATACATGACCACTGGAAAAACCATAGCCTTGACTAGACAGACCTTTGTTGGCAAAGTAATGTCTCTGCTTTTGAATATGCTGTCTAGGTTGGTGATACCTTTCCTTCCAAGGAGTAAGTGTCTTTTAATTTCATGGCTGAAATCACCATCTGCAGTGATTTTGGAGTCCAAAAAAAAAAAAAAGTCTGACAGTTTCCACTGTTTCCCCTGTTTCCCCATCTATTTCCCATGAAGTGATGGGGCCAGATGCCATGATCTTCGTTTTCTGAATGTTGAGCTTTAAGCCAACTTTTTCGCTCTCCACTTTCACTTTCATCAAGTGGCTTTTTTTTTTTTTTTTACTTTATGCCGTAAGGTGATGTCATATGCATAACTGAGGTTATTGATATTTCTCCCAGCAATCTGGATTGCAGCATGTGCTTCTTCCAGCCCAGCATTTCTCATGATGTACTCTGCAGATAAGTTAAATAAGCAGGGTGATAGTATACAGCCTTGACGTACTCTTTTTCCTATTTGGAACCAGTCTGTTGTTCCATGTCCAGTTCTAACTGTTGCTTCCTGACCTGAATACAGGTTTCTCAAGAAGCAGGTCAGGTGGTCTGGTATTCCCATCTCTTTCAGAATTTTCCACAGTATAATGTGATCCACACAGTCAAAGGCTTTGGCATAGTCAATAAAGCAGAAATAGATGTTTTTCTGGAACTCTTTTGCTTTTTCCATGATTAAGCAGATGTTGGCCATTTGATCTCTGGTTTCTTTGCCTTTTCTAAATCCAGCTTGAACATCTGGAAGTTCACGTTTCACATATTGCTAAAGCCTAGCTTGGAGAGTTTTGAGCATTACTTTACTAGTGTGTGAGATGAGTACAATTGTGTGGCAGTTTGAGCATTCTTTGTCATTGCCTTTCTTTGGAATTGGAATGAAAACTGACCTTTTCCAGTCCTGTGGCCACTGCTGAGATTTCCAAATTTGTTGGCATATTTAGTGCAGCACTTTCACAGCATCATATTTCAGGATTTGAAATAGCTCAACTGGAATTCCATCACCTCCACTAGCTTTGTTCATAGTGATGCTTTTTAAGTCCTACTTGACTTCACATTCCAGGATGTCTGGCTCTAGGTGAGTGGTCACACCATTGTGATTATCTGGGTTGCGAAGATCTTTTATATACCACTTTACCTTCCCAATTGATTTGGCTAGACGTATAGTACTTTGTAAACACCCGGTGTCTTCACAAAGTAATAGCAGCAGTAGCATATCTGAACACTACTTTATCTTGACTCTTGGTTCTCTTGCTCCTGTCAAAAGCTATCAGTGGCATCTTTCCCCAAAATAGAGTTCTGTTAAGGTTTAGAAAAACAATGGTTTCACCATAATAGAAACCTCTTATCCTTAATATTTTGTCAACTCCAGAAAAATGAATAATGTAATTGATACAATTATGCTTAAGGAACTATGTATAAATGTTGAGGTCTCCTGATTCTCAACTGAAATTCATAGGCATAAGATACATGTGCATCTGTGAGGAAACTTTTTGATACTCTCAGTAAACAATTTATTTCTAATTTTCTATTGACCAGGAAAGCCTGTCACTTATACTAATTTAAAGCAAGTTTTACAAATGCAAAGAAAAAATAAAACTTTAAAGGTAAAAATGCATAAGAACCAACTGGTATAAAGAAAAACTGAGATGGGAAACCAAAAGGCATGAGATGATAATATAGTATTTACTGAACAAGTTTTTATTAAATACTTAATAGGAAATACATGAAGGATATTAGAAGATGAACCACATAAGTAGTTTGCCTCCCTCTGTGTAATTCCACTATATTATTTCTATTTCTCTTTAGTCAAGAACTCCCATTTATGGTCTCAGATTTGTTTTAATCTCTGAACAAATTCTGACAAAAGTTTGAAGTTTAGAGTCTCCAAGAATCTAATCCATTATGTCTTTGTATTAAGTAAACCTTTTGGGAAGAGAACTTTCAGAGAGTAATAATGAGATCTTGGGTTAAGCCTAATTTATCATCAAGAAGTCCATCGTTCTGGTAATAGAATTTCTGTGCCCAGTATCTTTAACTTTTCAAATTGTGAACCCACTGCTGCTGCTGCTGCTAAGTCACTTCAGTCATGTCCGACTCTGTGTGAACCCCTAGACGGCAGCCCACCAGGTTCCCCCGTCCTTGCTATTCTCCAGGCAAGAACACTGGAGTGGGTTGCCATTTCCTTCTTCAATGCATGAAAGTGAAAAGTGAAAGTGAATTCTCTCAGCCGTGTCTGACTCTTCGCGACCCCATGGACTGCAGCCCACCAGGCGCCTCAGTCCATGGGATTTTCCAGGCAAGAGTACTGCAGTGGTGTGAACCCACACACATTTCTAAATCTTAATTTTGTGTCCATTCTACATATACAATCAATTAACTTGTCTGATGAGAAGGTAATGGCACCCCACTCCAGTACTCTTGCCTGGAAAATCCCATGGACGGAGGAGCCTAGGCTGCAGTCCATGGGGTGGCAGAGTAGGACATGACTGAGCGACTTCACTTTGACTTTTCACTTTCATGCATTGGAGAAGGAAATGGCAATCCACTCCAGTATTCTTGCCTAGAGAATCCCAGGGACGGGGGAGCCTGGTGGGCTGCCGTCTATGGGGTCACACAAAGTTGGACACAACTGAAGCGACTTAGCAGCAGCAGCAGCAGCACCTTGTCTGATATACCTTATTCTTTAAAGAGTTAGTACTATATGTTATAACTAGTGTCAACTCTATGAATTACAAAACAATACCTCGTTCTACCTTTTGTGAACAGGTATCTCATGTGCTCTCCTGAACTTATTCGGTTGGATTTCCATAAACAAAGCACTGCATTAACTTATAACCCAAAGCTAATTTGAGCTACCATCACTTCAGTTCAGTTCAGTCACTCAGTCGTGTCCAACTCTTTATGACCCCATGAACTGCACATGCCAGGCCTCCCTGTCCATCACAAACTCCCAGAATTCATTCAAACTCATGTCCATTGGGTCGGTGATGCCATCCAACCATCTCATTCTCTGCTGTTCCCTTTTCCTCCTGCCCTCAATCTTTCCAAGCATCAGTGTCTTTTCAAATGAGTCAGCTCTTCGCATCAGGTGGCTGGAGTATTGGAGTTTCAGCTTCAACATCGGACCTTCCAATGAACACCCAGGGCTGATCTTCTTTAGGACGGGCTGGTTGGATTTCCTTGCAGTCCAAGGGATTCTCAAGAGTCTTCTCCAACACCACACTTTAAAAGCATCAATTCTTTGGTGTTCAGCTTTCTTTCAGAGAAGGCAGTGCCACCCCACTCCAGCAGTCTTGTCTGGAAAATCCCATGGACGGAGGAGCCTGGTAGGCTGCAGTCCATGGGGTCGCTAAGAGACAGACATGACTGAATGACTTCACTTTCACTTTTCACTTTCATGCATTGAAGAAGGAAATGGCAACCTACTCCAGTGTTCTTGCCTGCAGAATACCAGGGATGGGGAAGCCTGGTGGGCTGCCATCTACGGGGTCACACAGAGTCAGACATGAGTGAAGTGACTTAGCAGCAGCAGAAGCAGCTTTCTTTACAGTCCAATTCTCACATCCATACATGCTGCTGCTGCTGCTGCTAAGTCGCTTCAGTCATGTCCAACTCTGTGTGACCCAAGAGACAGCAGCCTACCAGGCTCCCCCATCTCTGGGATTTTCCAGGCAAGAGTACTGGAGTGAGGTGCCATTGCCTTCACACCCATATATGACTACTGGAAAAACCATAGCCTCGACTAGACAGACCTTTGTTGACAAAGTAATGTTGTTGCATTTTAATATGCTGTCTAGGTTGGTCATAACTTTCCTTCAAAGGAGTAAGTATCTTTTAATTTCATGGCTGCAATCACCATCTGAAGTGATTTTGGAGTCCCAAAAATAAAGTCAGCCACTGTTTCCACTGTTTCCCTATCTAATTGCCATGAAGTGATGGGACTGGATGCCATGATCTTAGTTTTCTGTATGTTGAGGTTTAAGCCAAATTTTTCATTCTCCTCTTTTGCTTTCATCAAGAGGTTCTTTACTTCTTCACTTTCTGCCATAAGAGTGGTGTCATCTGCATATCTGAAGTTATTGATATTTCTCCTGGCGATCTTAATTCCAACGTGTGCTTCTTCCAGCCTAGCGTTTCTCATGATGTATGCTGTATATAAGTCAAATAAGCAGGGTGACAATATACAGCCCTGACATATTCCTTTTCCTATTTGGCACTCCTTACTGTTTCTAATGATGATCCATAATGGCATCAATCCTGTAATACAGGAGCAAATCATGGCTTAGGAACCAGGCCAATGTCTGCTTAACTCTTGTCTCACTCCCAATTGCCAAATTTCCCAACATATTTTTGGATTGAGAAGAGAAAGACAAAACTTTTAATGATGTCCTGTGGTTAGTCAAACTTTTTTTTAACTTGTTACTGAGTTAATAATTTGACTAAAATAAATCCAACGTAAGCATGTTAAAAGGAATTATTGGAAGAAAATTGACAAAAGAATTAAAAAGAGAGCTGTAGAAATAAAAGAGGAGGTGGGTTATAGGTGTGTTTGTGTGCATGTGTGTGTGTGCACGCTCAGTAACCTTTGACTATTTGTGACACCATGGAGGGTGACCTGACAGGCTCCTCTGTCCGTGGGATTATCCTAACAAGAATACTGGAGGGGGTTATTATTTACTCCTCCAGAGGACCTTCCTGACTCAGAGGTCGAAATCGCAGCCTCCTGCTTAGGCAGGTGGATTCTTCACCACTGAGCAATCTGAGAAGCCCTTATACAAGTGACTACATTTCACATTATAGCAAGGTCAGTGACATAGCAGTATTCATGAGGATTGAGTCAAGAGCAGTTATACTAAGAAGTGAGTGAAAGAAAGGAGAATTTATGATCAAAGTCCATAGTGTGTATCCACAAAGATACAGATACTCAAGTTAGTCTGTATATAGCAGACAAATGAAAGGAATGCCTAGAATGTAGGTTGGATCTTTCAGAGGAAGATCATAAATGCTAAACTGAATATGTGCATCCTCAGTTGTTCAGTCATGTCTGACTCTTTGCCACTCCATGGGCTGTAGCCCACCAGGCTTCAATGTCCATGGGATTTTTCAGTCAAGAATATTGGACTGAGTGGCAATTTCCTCCTCCTGGGGATCTTTCTGACCCAGGGATTGATTCTGCATCTCCTGTGTCACCTGCATTGCAGGCAGATTCTTTACCTCTGATCCATCAGGAAGTCCCAAACTGAAGATGTTCTACTTATCGTTTTGAGAGATGATTTCATCAACTTTGTTTTAAGCTATCATAAGTGAAACGGTTTGGAATAGGAGAAATTAATGACTGGGCAACAAGTTAAAGAGTTACTGAAATAATTTAAGCAAGAACTAAGGCCAAACTGGATGCTGTCACTAAAATTTTGGGCTTCCCTGGTGATTCAGAAGGTAAAGAATCCACCTGTAATGCAGGGGACCCCGATTCAGAGACTGGGATTGCTAACTGGGTGGGAAAGATTCCCTGGAGAAGGAAATGCCAACCCGCTCCAGTATTCTTATCTGGAGAATTCCATGGACAGAGGAACCTGGCAGGCTGCAGCCCATGGGGTCACAAAGAGCTGGACACAACTAAGAAACTAGGCACACACACACTAGATTTTTTAAGGTGCAAAGATAACCCAAAGTCTGATTGAATCAATAAAAAAAAGGAGAAAAAAATTTAGGAATGATTCTAAGCTAAATAAATATGGGAAGCGTGTTGCAAACAGGAATTCTTGATGATTTGTTTCTTTAAGGAAAATTTGATTATTTTTGGAGAGCCTAGATACACTATCTTTGGCAGTTCACTTAAACGATTGGGAAGTATGCCATAAGCAGGGACTAAGGCATTCAAGTTTAATATTTTGTAATTCTGATATTGCACAAAGCCAAAGGTGGGAGGAAGTGTATGGAGGAGTCATTTATGATTGGCTGATATGCTAATTAAATTTCACTACAAACGTCCTCCCTCCCAAATTTTTGTTTGAGACTATAGAAGAAATGCAGGAAGAAAAAGAAAAAAAAAAAAAAAAAGGTAAGAATCAAGAAAACCAACAGGTCAAAGAAGTTTAGCTTCAGGGGGTTTTGAAGTTCAAATATATAACATAATTACATTGTATTACATTTAACTATATAAAAATTGATTATTAAATATGTAATGAAATTGAACATTTTATAAAACTCCCGTGTTTCTTATTGTACTTAATTTTGAAACTTTACAACAAATATGTCATTGCATATACATTCATTATTAAATACAGTTGATGACAATTCAACTTGCAGTGGTATAGTAAAAAAAGTATTATTTCTAATGTAATAATATTTGTAAATCTGTGATTCACTTTTCTAATATATCATTAATTTGAAGTTACTAATATAATAGATCCTACAGTATCCAAAGCAGTTAATGCATTTATTAATTAACTACTGATGCAATAAAATTCTAAGGAAGAAACATAATTAAATTAAATGACATTCTATTATGTTAAAAGATTTAAAAAATAAACACAAGTTATAGCCTTTATCAGATTAAACAAATGTTTTCTCCCCTTCAGCTGAAGATTAAACCATATTCATTTCCATTTAGCAATTTTAAGGTTTTGTTTTCAAAGTAGCTACAATTATTATATCTTCAGCAGCTGGAACGCTAATAACGCATCATAGATAGTGCTCAACAAATTCTGTTGGGAAAAAAATGAATGAATAAATGGTTGTATAAATCAATCAATCACCTGATTTCTCAATAATAAAAGTTATTTCCTACTATATATTTACAGTCTATCAGAATGTATGCTGAATAAAAGCTAATTAATTATATCATTAATTCTCACATGATTCTATGAGACAAGGATCTCTCAAGTAAGGAAGTAAAGTTAGGAATGATTATGGAATTTTAAGGTCTTACAGGTAGAATAGAGTGGAGTTACTATTGGAACTCTGTCCATTTCTTCGACACACCACTGATTTTAAAGTGCTGTCTTGTCTCATATTTTCCTTTCTTTCTCAGTCTTTCCTACCTGTTTATTACTCATTTATTTTCTGAAAAATCATCCTTACAGATACTGCTTTAAATTTGTGGTCTAATGTAACCATTTCAACTCATGTTTTTATTTTATTTTTTAACTTTATTTTATTTATTATTATTATTATTATTTTACTTTACAATACTGTATTGGTTTTGCCATACATTGACATGAATCCGCCACAGGTGTACATGAGTTCCCAATCCTGAACCCCCCTCCCTCCTCCCTCCCCATATCATTACTCTGGGTCATCCCAGTGCACCAGCCCCAAGCATCCCGTATCCTGTATCGAACCTAGACTGGCGATTCATTTCCTACACGTTAGTATACATGTTTCAGTGTCATTCTCCCAAATCATCCCACCCTCTCCCTCTCCCAGAGTCCAAAAGTCTATTCCATACATCGGTGTCTCTTTTGCTGTCTTGCATAAAGTGTTATCATTACCACCTTTCTAAATTCCATATATATGTGTTAGTATACTGTATTAATGTTTTTCTTTCTAGCTAAAGTGAGCAAGTCAGATTCCTTTATGATAAGGAATGGCTAAAATAAAAACATGAGCAATTTTAGCCATTCCTTATCATAAAGGAATCTGACTAGCTCACCTTAGGTGGCTCATCGTCATTCAAGAGAGTAAGACTGAGCAAGTCAATGAAATTTTCTTTGCCTGATCTTCTCCAGTGGTAAATTTAAAATATACATGTTCAGCCTTTATTGCTGAGCTCCTAGGATTTGTAACCAATAAATATTAGAATTTACTAATGTGAAAACTACCAAGGGACCAAATGTTTCCCAAATTTTTAACATGTTAATTTAAGTTTTTCTACTCATAATTTAAGCTTATATTTTATTTTATATATATATATATATATATACACATTTTCTTTAGTTTATGGATTTTAACTCCTTTGTGTTTTGTAAATATGCTTACCTATTCTTTTGTATCCTTTTTTCATATTTCTTCTTAAATATGATTAGGTTTGCAAATCTTGCAGATTCTCACTATGGTTTTCCATTTAAAATCTCCAACATGTTTATCCTTCGTTTTTATCCTACTCGTTGGTTGGAAAGTACATTAATATCATCTTTAGAATGACCTAATGAGTACTGACATACTGATAAGTCTTGTCAGTATCTGGCAACCCTGCCGTAACTGATAAGAAATAAATCATAGCCAACATCAATGTGAGAGGATAGCTCTATTGTAGAAGAAAATTTATTCTGCTGTGTATATTGGGTTTCTGAATACAGAACTAAATTACATCAGTAGGAAGTTTCATAGTAGCAGTGTGTTCAGATTTGTCTATGAAAGAAAGTATCTACAATCTAATAAAATTATTTTATAATATTTCTTTATTTTTTATTTTTATAAAATTATTTAATAAGTCTTATAAAGATAAAGAAATGTAAGGGAATGGGAAACTAGTTTTTTCATTCACGCTGAAACTATGTAGCTGAGACAAATTCAAGTGTAGCAGAAATGGCTGGGAATATCAACTCTTCAATAGTCTTTTCATTGCATATTAACTCCTTAGTAGTCACTTATGTTAAATGGGAAAAGTTTGTAGAACACTTAAAAATATGTCTGCAGCATCTTACCCTCAAAGTAACCATTTACTTTTGCCTCAATGTCCAAGGAAAATCCTTCCTCATAGGATTTGCATCACAGAGGAATATTTCTCATTATAAGTCCCATTATAAGTCCCATTCTAAATGTTTTACCCCAAAAATGATAAGGTCCCTTTGGACTAAGGATCTATCATTCCACATTTCTTCATTAAGTGACTTTACCACCAAAGTCTTTCCTGTAACACTTTTGGTAATCCCATGGAATATCCACCACCCACAATCACCACATTCATTTCATTCTAAAAAAAATTGTCTCAATGACTACCCCAAAGTTGACTAAAATTCTGATTTTAATTACAGCTAGAAAGAGTGTGGATGTGTGTGTGTGTGTTTCGATAATCAAGTATAGTATGCTAAAGGCTTTACAGTACTTAGCCATAAGTAACTTTGGCCTGTTGGCATGGGCTCCTGTCATCTAGTGGTAACATAAATAAAAAGTAAAGATGTTAGTTTCAAGATATTTTTGGTTTTACTTGATGTCAAATTTCTGCAGCACAGCCTACTGAGGAGCAAAAGCAAATAACCCTGAGACCTTACTCAATCATAAATAACCTTGCAGATGACATTCTCATTCTCCACTACAAGAGGTTCAGATATTTTAAAAGCTAACTGAGAGAATACTAACGCATATATATGGAATTTAGAAAGATGGTAACGATAACCCTGTATGCGAGACAACAAAAAAGAGACACAGATATATAGAACAGTCTTTTGGACTCTGTGGGAGAGGGAGAGGGTGGGATGACTGGGAAGAATGGCATTGGAACATGTATAATATCATATAAGAAATGAATCACCAGTCTAGGTTCGATGTAGGTTACAGGATGCTTGGGGCTGGTGCACTGGGATGACCCAGAGTGATGGTATGGGGAGGGAGAAGGGAGGGGGTTCAGGATGGGGAACACGTGTGCACCCGTGGCAGATTCATGTTGATGTATGGCAAAACCAATACAATATAGTAAAGTAATTAGCCTCCAATTAAAATAAATAAAATTGAAAAAAGCGAATTGAAATATATATGTTTCCCAGCTCCTCTATGTAATTTCTTCCGGTATTTCCTTTTTTCCAATTTGCTTATTTGGAAATGACAAGTCATTTTCCAAGAGAAGACTCAATTAGACCTCTATTACTAAAGAAGAATCTCTCAAAACCAGCATTTTTCTCCAATTCTTTGTGCCTGAGACTTGAGGAGTCTATTAAAAAGGCAGGATTTTATTATTAGAATGCACAGACTATATGATGGTGTCAGAATAACAGTTATGAACATTGTAGAATTTAAAAAGTGAAAGCAAAACTCCATTAAATGTCACTGCTGCTGCTGCTAAGTCGCTTCAGTCATGTCCGACTTTGTGCAACCCCATAGATGGCAGCCCATCAGGCTTCCCCATCCCTGGAATTATCCAGGCAAGAACACTGGAGTGGGTTGCCATTTCCTTCTCCAATGCAAGAAAGTGAAAAGTGAACATGAAGTCACAGTCGTGTCTGACTCTTCGCGACCCCATGGACTGCAGCCTACCAGGTTCTTCTGTCCATAGGGTTTTCCAGGCAAGTGTACTGGAGTGGGGTGTCATTGCCTTCTCCGATTAAATGTCACTAAGAATATAATTTATAGAAAGAGATGAAATGGCTATCATTTTAAACCAAAACAATATTGAAATTACTAGTTTAAATATAATTATTTCAAAGTCACTATTTTTAGAAGGAGTAAAATAAAGTAACTACTTCCACTATGTTCATGGTAAAAGTTTTTCATTTTATTTAATTTACTATTCGGTTCTTTTTTTTCTCATTTCTTATATGATATTATACATGTTTCAATACATTCTCCCAAATCATCCCACCCTCTCCTTCTCCCACAGAGTCTAAAAGACTGTTCTATACATCTGTATCTCTTTTGCTGTCTCATATACAGGGTTATCATTACCATCTTTCTAAATTCCACATATATGCATTAGTATACTGTATTGGTGTTTTTCTTTCTGGCTTACTTCACTCTGTATAATAGGTTCCTGTTTCATCCACCTCATTAGAACTGATACAAGTATATTATTTTTAATGTCTGAGTAATACTCCATTGTGTATATGTACCACAGCTTTCTTATCCATTCATCTGCTGATGGACATCTAGGTTACTTCCATGTCCTGGCTATTATAAACAGTGCTGCAATGAACATTGGGGTACATGTGTGTCTTTCAATTCTGGTTTCCTTGGTGTGTATGCCCAGAAGTGGGATTGCTGGGTCATATGGCAGTTTATTTCCAGTTTTCTTAAGGAATCTCCACACTGTTCTCCGTAGTGGCTGTATTAGTTTGCATTCCCACCAACAGTGTAGGAGGGTTCCGTTTTCTCCACACCCTCTCCAGCATTTATTGCGTGTAGGCTTTTGGATCACAGCCATTCTGACTGGTGTGAAATGGTACCTCATTGTGGTTTTGATTTTCATTTCTCTGATAATGAGTGATGTTGAGCATCTTTTCATGTGTTTGTTAGCCATCTGTATGTCTTCTTTGGAGAAATGCCTGATTAGTTCTTTGGCCCATTTTTTGATTGGGTCGTTTATTTTTCTGTAATTGAGCTGCAGGAGTTGCTTGTATATTTTTGAGATTAGTTGTTTGTCAGTTGCTTCATTTGCTATTATTTTCTCCCATTCAGAAGGCTGTCTTTTCACCTTGCTTATAGTTTCCTTTGTTGTGCAGAAATTTTTCATTTTAATTAGGTTCCATTTTTTTAATTTTTCCTTTTATTTCAAATATTCTGGGAGGTGGGTCATTGAGGATCCTGCTGTGATTTATGTCAGAGAGTGTTTTGCCTATGTTCTGCCTATTTGATTCTTTTGTCTTGCTTTTCTTCTCATGGCATCATAAATATATCTATAGCAATCATTAAATTGCTATCATTTATTTTTGCTACTTTTTGGTTTATTTCAGACACAGAAATTACAATAATTACTATTTATTTAGAGACTTCACTGGTTGTATTGCTTCAATATACGTTTTTTTTTACATAATGTTCTAATAACTTTCTGATCTATTTAGCTGATAACAAAACTGAGGATCAAAGTAAAAAGAAACATATGCAAGGTCTTATAGCTGGTTAAGTGAATTAGCCAAGATTCAAATTTCTTTTTTTTGAAATGTACATTTTCTGCTCACTTTCTCTGCATAATAATTGAAAGGACTTTAGTTATCATTAAGTCCAAACAGCTCATTATAATGATGAAGAAACTGAGGTTCCCAGAGGTCAAGGGGCTGACCACCAAGAGGCTTGAGGCATAGCTTGAACATCAACTAGTTGCTTCTAAGACATTAATTGTAATAATTGCTACACTTGCAGGTTTACTTGCTGTGTCCTAGCATTTCCAAACATGAATTAGTATGATGACAGTGTAGCTGATTGTTTTCCTCCTCATATTATTGTTGCTCTCATCTTTCATATAACTTCAATATCTTCCTTTATGGTGGCTAGTAAACTCTCTTAGAATAATTATCTCTGGAACTGTTTGTGTGCCAGAAAATCCAGAGAGTAAAAGATAGGACAAAACTGTTGAAAATCTCTAGAAAGTCTAGAGGAAGTTCTAAGGATGACGTCTGTGATTTTGGTTAGAACTGCAATCAGGTTTAATCTTTAAGTAGAATATTGTATCAGTCAAGTGTAGGAAGAATTGAAATCATTTTAAATGGGTGAAGAGTACTAGCCTTTTTCCTCCATCAAGGATGTCTTGGATGATTTTCTCAATTAGTATAATAGAAGAAAAATCATTACCCTAGAGAAATGAAGCTGTTAATATAACCTACTAAATTGCAAGAAGTTTTGAGGTGGGTTTACAAAGAACAGATTTGCAAACCTTGCAGGTCCAAATTTGAAAAGCATGTTAGTTGAATGCTTGAAAGTCTTTTAAACAAAAAGAATATTTATTTGAGCCTCACTGTGCCCAGTGAAACCAAGCACAGCAGTGAAAAGTAAAGGTTCAATTAATGTCTGCAACTTGAACAAGAAAATGAGCAATAACTCAGCAGCATGTATTTCTTTTTTTCATATGAATATCCATTTCACACTATCTGCTCCCCTGTAGCTCATTATCTTACTTTTAGAACAGATCATTTGTATTGCAGGGTACTTTCCTAATTCCCCTGGAATACAGAGATGTTTGATAATTTTTTAACATTCACTTATATTAATTTTATACATATGCATATTTTGATTACCTTGTTTTCAGTTAATATCAAGAGATTATTAGAGTGAAATAAAACTAAGTAGTAGAGTTTGTGTATGGTTGCTACTATCACAATACTATATAATGATTACTCTAAAATCAGTGGCTCAAAGAAATAAGTATGTAGCACACAGGATAGTAGGTTAGTCATTTACACTGACTCAAGGGTAGTTGTTTTGACTCCAGATGGGCTCTCTCACAAATTTAATATTTGGATATGTGTTGGCTGGTTGTTGCCCGGTTGTTGACTAGATTGTCCAGAGTGATTCGGCATCTTCCAACAGGCCAGCCTAATCATGTTCTCATGTTGAAGCACAGGAGTATGTGTAAATAAGTGAAAACACAAAGCCCATGAGAGCCAGGCTCAGCACCAGACATTGGCCACTTCTGATTCATTCCGGAAGCCAGTACAACTTACAGGCCACCACATATCCAGGGAAAGGAAAAACAGACCCCATATCTTTAGTGAGATGTGGTGCAAATCATTCGGCAAAGGATGGAGATTTACTGCAAACCATTCTATAAAAATATTTCAATAAAATCAGTTTTGTCTTAATGAAATATTGTATGACATTCAATGCTTTCATGAGTTGACAGTTTAATTTAGATTAAAATTGTTCTACAGTATATAAAACTTCTTAGAATTATAGATGAAGGGAAACTTTTTAATAGAAATTATTATTCATGTATACTGTCATGTAAGAATTGAATCGCCAGTCCATGTCTGACGTAGGGTGCAGCATGCTTGGGGCTGGTGCATGGGGATGACCCAGAGAGATGTTGTGGGGAGGGAGGTGGGAGGGGGGTTCATGTTTGGGAACGCATGTAAGAATTAAAGATTTTAAAATTTAAAAAATAAAAAATAATAATAAAAATTAAAAAAAGAAATTATTATTAATTTTAAGGTCTTTTAATGGGCATTTATTAAACATTTATGTGTACATTGCACTATGAGTTGGGGGCAAAATGATGACCAATACAGTCAAAGTGGTTCAAGGTAGATGGTTAATTTTTACACTACCTTCACATAACTTGAAATATAGTAAATCCAATAGCATCATTCAAAATCCTCTAAACTTAAAATTTTACAGACTTAAAGATAAAAAGCTAGTGGATGACAGTGACCATTAATTCATTGCTAGAATTAAGGATACATTTAGAATGGAAAGCATGGTATACAAGCTGATTACCATTAGGAAAAAGAACATCAGATAAATGCACAGAGAATATTTAAAATGTGTATATGTAAAATATATGATTCCTTAATATGAATTTCCAGATAATTTGTTCACAATTTTTTTATTATTTGTAAAATAAATTTTTCGATAGGCAAAACAGTAATTATCAGACATATCTTGTAGATAAACTTAATTTAGAACAGTTATCTATTAGTAATTTGTTATTTTTCCTCGTCTTATGTGTGTTGGATTTAGGACATTAAGTCTATGGCACCTGATAGCTTGTCTAATGTTCTGTCCTTATAAAGTCTAGCTTAAGTTATTTTCTAAAACAAATGGGGTTCCTATTCATATATGATTGTTCACACTGTGCAACTGTGAGACTTCATGAGAATTCTTTTCATTCATGACAGTTAAGCTATGTTTTCTCTGGCATACATTTGAATTAGAAGAGTGTATTTATGGATCATATCCCACTTGAAAAATTAAAGGTGACATAATATTCCTCTAAACTCTATGGAATTTAAGACATACTCAGTGATTTGCAAGAGGTTGTTCAAGTTTTATTACTTTTGGAAAGCACAGAGTTATTTGAAATATCAGTCTCTCTTTACTATGTCTCCATGAGTACTCTGAAGCATCTCTGAAAACCATTCTTGTTGAATACTAAAGTGAGGTGCTAGACTGTAGCACACGTCCATAATTCATAAAGGAAATAGTTACCTGACTCTAGCACCCCACAGCTAGGCTAGTGAAATATATACAAGAGGTAGAGGTGGGAGGACTCCAGAAGGAAAGCTTATTTGAGCCCTGCTGTTCATGTTCAACCAAGGCAAAGAGTACAGAGGTGTCTGCTGCTTGCAAGACAGGCTGAAACTAGACCATCTGGAGAGCCTGACTTGTATTATCTGTATTTTGAGAACCATCAGGACCTGTGCTGGGTTAATGCCTGTGAATGTTAACGTAGCTAATGGTGGGTCAAAAAGAGAACAGTAAGGAGCTCAAGTTAGTCAATCCTAAAGGAAATCAACCCTGAATATTCATTGGAAGGATTGATGCTGAAGTTGAAGCTCCAATACTTTGGCCACGTGATACAGAGAGTGAAATCATTGAAAAAGACCATTATGCTGGGAAAGACTGAGGGCATGAGGAGAAGGGGCTGACAAAGGATAAGATGGTTGGATAGCATCACCGACTCTGAACATGAGATTGAGCAAACTCAGGGAGATGTGACAGGAAGGACAGGAAGCCTGACATGCTGCAATTCATGGGGTTGCAAAGAGTCAGACATGACTAAACAAAAACAAATAAGAATGTTAAAATAGATAATGGTCTGTCAAAAAGAGAAAGTGTAGAGATCTATATTTTTAAAGTTATCTAGACTTACATTATGGAAGGCAAAGTATATGATTTGGGTGCCAGTGAAAATTCGAATCATTAAAAACTATTCAATAATACAAACTGGGAGGAAAATAAGTCTAATACTGTGGGGCAGGTAGAATCCAAAATACAGTTTATTTTACTGCTTTCCATATCATGTTTTCTGACATACTGGTTAAATTTCTTATGCCAGTTCAAATCACAGTATGGTTTCCTTTGTTTGTTGCTTTTTAAAAAATCAGTATGATAGAGCTTAATTTTTTCTACTACCAGAAAAAAAATTCTATTTTTTAGTATTTCAAATGCTGCATAACAATACAGGTGTTTCCTTCCTGTGTCTGGAAATTTAGGTTGGCTTCTATTGTTCTGGTTCTTTTTATTTATTTATTTATTTTAGCCACTACATGTAATCCTGAAACTAATATACTGGTTTCATATGCCCTACTTTTGAATCATTGATTCCCAAGCTTCATGCCACGTTTTTTTTTTTTTTTTTAAACAAGTGCTAGTTTATATGACCCAATATTTTAAAACATGTACTTTGTTTGTATATCAAAAGTATGGGATTGCAAAGATTATTTATACTCCTTAAATGAATGCAGTGTGAATGCTTCATGGTAACATCAGATCTCACAGCAATTTCTTATTGAATCTAACTATAATTATTTTTCCATTAATGGTTTATGTAAAGAAATAATTATTGCTCTACAGTTTGGTATGACATAGAGCCAGACAAACCAAACCAAGGACTCTGTTTACTATAGCCCTCCCAATGTCTTTCTTTTATATTTATAAAAGTGTTCTTCTCCCCTTGTTATGAGAGAACTTGCATATGGGTCACTATGGTTGCAGACCTCAAATTGCAATTCTCTGTTGATCCTAAATAACCTGTATTTGCTGGAGAAATATCTGGGAATCTCTGTGTTTTAGGTTAACATTTCAAAAATGCCATGTTAACCTGAAAAAAAAAATGTAGAGTTTATTTTTGTGTGGGGTGTTAGAAAGTAATCTAGTTTCATTATTTTACAAGTGGTTGACCAGTTTTCCCAGCACCACTTGTTAAAGAGATGGTCTTTATTCCATTGTATATTCTTGCCCCCTTTGTCAAAGATAAGGTGTCTATAAGTGTGTGGATTTATTTCTGGGTTTTCTATTTTGTTCCATTGATCTATATTTCTGTCTTTGTGCCAGTACCATACTGTCTTGATGACTGTGGCTTTGTAGTAGAGCCTGAAGTCAGGCAAGTTGATTCCTCCAGTTCCATTCTTCTTTCTCAAGATTGCTTTGGCTATTCGAGGTTTTTTTGTATTTCCATACAAATCTTGAAATTATTTGTTCTAGTTCTGTGAAGAATACCGCTGATAGCTTGATAGGGATTGCATTAAATCTGTAGATTGCTTTGGGTAGTATACTCATTTTCACTATATTGATTCTTCCGATCCATGAACATGGTATATTTCTCCAACTATTAGTGTCCTCTTTGATTTCTTTCATCAGTGTTTTATAGGTTTCTATATATAGGTCTTTAGTTTCTTTAGGTAGATATATTCCTAAGTATTTTATTCTTTTCATTGCAACGGTGAATGGAATTGTTTCCTTAATTTCTTTTTCTACTTTCTTATTATTAGTGTATAGGAATGCAAGGGATTTCTGTGTGTTGATTTTATATCCTGCAAATTTACCATATTCATTGATTAGCTCTAGTAATTTTCTGGTGGCGTCTTTAGGGTTTTCTATGTAGAGGATCATGTCATCTGCAAACAGTGAGAGTTTTACTTCTTTTCCAATTTGGATTCCTTTTATTTCTTTTTCTGCTCTGATTGCTGTGGCCAAAACTTCCAAAACTATGTTGAATAGTAGCGGTGAAAGTGGGCAGCCTTGTCTTGTTCCTGACTTTAGGGGAAATGCTTCCAATTTTTCACCTTTGAAGATAATGTTTGCTGTGGGTTTGTCATATTCAAAATGGATTAAAGATCTAAACATAAGACCAGAAACTATAAAACTTCTAGAGGAGAACATAGGCAAAACACTCTCCGACAGAAATCACAGCAGGATCCTCTATGATCCCCCTCCCAGAATACTGGGAATAACAGCAAAAATAAACAAATGGGACCTAATAAAATTAAAATCTTCTGCACAACAAAGGAAACTATAAGCAAGGTGAAAAGACAGCCTTCTGAATGGGAGAAAATAATAGCAAATGAAGCAACTGACAAACAACTAATCTCAAAAATATAAGAGTAACTCCTGCAGCTCAATACCAGAAAAATAAATGACCCAATCAAAAGATGGGCCAAAGAACTAAATAGACATTTCTTCAAAGAAGACATACAGATGGCTAACAAACACATGAAAAGATGCTCAACATCACTCATTACCAGAGAAATGCAAATCAAAACCACAATGAGGTACCATTTCACACCAGTCAGAATGGCTGTGATCCAAAAGTCTACAAGCAATAAATGCTGGAGAAGGTGTGGAGAAAAGGGAACCCTCTTACACTGTTGGTGGGAATGCAAACTAATACAGCCACTATGGAGAACAGTGTGGAGATTCCTTAAAAAACTGCAAATAGAACTGCCATATGACCCAGCAATCCCACTTCTGGGCATACACACCAAGGAAACCAGAATTGAAAGAGACACATGTACCCCAATGTTCATTGCAGCACTGTTTATAATAGCTAGGACATGGAAGCAACTTAGATGTCCATCAGCAGATGAATGAATAAGAAAGCTGTGGTACATATACACAATGGAGTATTACTCAGACATTAAAAAGAATATATTTAAGTCAGTTCTAATGAGGTGGGTGAAACTGGAGCCGATTATACAGAGTGAAGTAAGGCAGAAAGAAAAAGACCAATACAGTATACTAAAGCATATATATGGAATTTAGAAAGATGGTAATGATAACCCTATATGTGAGACAGCAAAAGAGACACAGATGTATAGAACAGACTTTTGGACTCTGAGGGAAAGGGAGAGGGTGGGATGATTTGGGAGAATGGCATTGAAACATGTATACTATCATGTAAGAAATGAATCACCAGTCTATGCTCGATACAGGATACAGGATGCTTGGGGCTGGTGCACGGGGATGATCCAGAGAGATGATATGGGGTGGGAGGTGGGAGTGGGGTTCAGGAATGGGAACTCATGTACCGCTGTGGCAGATTCATGTCAATGTATGGCAAAACCAATACAGTATTGTAAAGTAAAATAAAGTAAAAATTAAAAGTAAAACAAAAGAAAAGAAAAGTTGAATGTCTGTTAATTTAAATAATCTATGTATGTTGTATAAACAGAAGAAATAGTATCATACTTTCCTTTTGACCATATTTTAATTTCACTTTTGTCTCCAATATTTTTATCTATAATATGAATGAATATATGCATACATTCTATTATTTATATGTATATATTATGTTATGTTGGGAGCATGCAATTTCTGATAATAAAATTCCTTTTCATCTAACTTTTTGTCATATTAACAACAGTATTTCTTTTTCCAAAAGAGACTAGGCTTGGACAAGACAAAGAAAAAATCTATAACAGTGTATATTGGAATTCTCATTATCAGCAGCAATTTTACAGAAACACATTCTTATTTACCAACAATTAACAAGTCAGAACCTAAAAAAGATGAATTATTCCCTATGCATTTTTGTTTTTGTGACACCATGTAACAGATGGAATTTGATGTTGTGTTACATTAGTACAATATTAAATCTTAATTTCAATTAATAATCTTTATACTTTTCTTTTATACACATGGGATATTTTAGTCATTTATTTCCCTTCTAATTAGTTTTTATTGCTGAATTCATTCTGAATCAGGAAGTCATCAGATTCTCAAACATTCACTGGCTGAATTTACTTATGCTTTAATAAAATTAATTATTCTTTTGAAAAAAATATGATGCAATTTTTATTTTGATCAAGCTAGTATTAAATGGGGCTTCCTTTGTGGCTCAGAGGGTAATGAATCTATATGCACTGCAGGAGACAGGAGACATCATTACAATTCCTGGATCAGGAAGAGCTCCTGGAGAAGGAAACGGCTATCCACTCTAGCATTCTTGCCTGAAAAATTCCAAGGACAGAGGAGCCTGCCAAGCTACAGTCTATAAAGTTGCAAACAGTTGGACAAGCCTGAGCATGACTAAGTGACTGAGCAGGCACACAGATCTATATCTATAAATAGTTGATAGGTAGATAGATAATGCCAGGCAATTAAGCCTTTGCTCTCCAGTAGGGAAATATTCCTTTTTTTTTTTTTTTTTTCCTGTCTTTAGCAAACTCAACTCTTTAAAACCCAATTCTCATATCCTTTAGATGTGAAAGCTTGATATCAAAATAAAACCATCATATTAGAGACTTGATGACCATTATATCTACTACTGTGGGCAGGAATCCCTTAGAATAAATGGAGTAGCCATCATAGTCAACAAAAGAGTCCGAAATGCAGTACTTGGATACAATTAAAAAAAAAAATGACAAAATGATCTCTGTTCGTTTCCAAGGCAAAGCATTCAATATCACGGTAATCCAAGTCTATGTCCCAATCAGTAATGCTGAAGAAGCTGAAGTTGAACGATTCTATGAAGACCTACAAGACCTTTTAGAACTAGCACCCTCCAAAAGATGTCCTTTTCATTATAGGGGACTGGAATGGAAAAGTAGGAAGTCAAGAAACACCTGGAGTAGCAGGCAAATTTGGCCTTAGAATACAGAATGAAGTAGGGCAAAGGCTAATAGAGTTTTTCCAAGAAAACACACTGGTCATAGCAAACACCCTCTTCCAACAAAACAAGGGAAGATTCTACATATGGGCATGACCAGATGGCCAATACCAAAATCAGATTGATTATGTTCTTTGAAGCCAAAGATGGATAAGTTCTATATAGTAAACAAAAACAAGACTGGGACCTGACTGAGGCTCAGATCATGAACTTTTTATTGCTAAAATCAGACTTACATTGAAGAAAGTGGGGAAAACCACTAGACCATTCAGGTATGACCTAAATCAAATCCTTTATGTATGTAGAGTGGAAGTGTCTGGATCTGATAGAGTGCCTGATAAACTATGGACAGAGGTTCATGATGTTGTACAGGAGACAGGGATCAAAACCATCTCCAAGAAAAAAAAATGCTAAAAGGCAAAATGGTTGTCTGAGGAGGCCTTACAAATAGATGTGAAAAGAAGAGAAGCAAAAAATAAAGGTAAAAAGGAAAGACATAAGAATCTGAATGCAGAGTTCCAAAGAATAGCAAGGAGAGATAAGAAAGCCTTCCTCAGTGATCAATGCAAAGAAATAGAGGAAAACAATAGAATGGGAAAGACTAGAGAACTCTTCAAGAAATTTACAGATACCAAAGGAATATTTCCTCCTAAGATGGGCTCAATAAAGAAGAGAAATGGTATGGACCTGACAGAAGAAGATAATAAGAAGAGGTGGTAAAAATACACAGAAGAACTGTACAAAAAAAGATCTTCACAACCCAGATGATCATGATGGTGTGATCACTCACCTAGAGCCAGACATCCTGGAATGTGAAGTCAAGTGGGCCTTAGGAAGCATCACTACAAACAAAGCTAGTGAAGGTGATCAAATTCCAGTTGAGCTATTTCAAATCCTAAAAGATGATGCTGTGAAAGTGCTGCACTCAATATATCAGCAAATTTGGAAAACTCAGCAGTGGCCACAGGACTGGAAAAGGTCAGTTTTCATGCAATCCCAAGAAAAGCAATGCTGAAGAATGCTCAAACTACTGCACAATTGCACTCATCTCACACTCTTGAAAAGTAATGCTCAAAATTCTTCAAGCAAGGCTTCAGCAATATGTGAACCGTTAACTTCTGATTGCTCAAGCTGTATTTGAAAAGATAGAAGAACCAGTGATCAAATTTCCAACATACATTGTATCATCGAAAAAGCAAGAGAATTCCAGAAAATATCTATTTCTGCTTTATTGTCTATACCAAAGCCTTTGACTGTGTGGATCACAATAAACTGTGGAAAATTCTGAAAGAGATGGGAACACCAGAGCACCAGACCTGCCTCTGAGAAACCTGTATGCAGGGTTCAGGAAGCAACAGTTAGAACTGGACATGGAACAACAGATTGGATCCAAATAGGAAAAGGAGTTCCTTAAGGCTGCGGATTGTTACCCAGCTTATTTAACTTATATGCAGAGTAAATCATGCAAAACGCTGGGCTGGAAGAAGCACAAGCTGTAATCAAGTTTGCCAGGAGAAATATCAATTAAATCAGATATGCAAATGACACCACCATTATGGCAGAAAGTGATGAAAAACTAAAGAGCCTCTTAATGAAAGTGAAAGAGGAGACTGAAAAAGTTGACTTAAAACTCAGAATTCAGAAAACTAGATCATGACATCCAGTCCCATCACCTCATGACAAATAGATGAAGAAACAGTGGAAAGAGTGCCTGACTTTATTTGGGGGGGGGGCTCCAAAATCACTGCAGATGTTGATTGCAGCCGTGAAATTAAAAGGCACTTACTCCTTGGAATGAAAGTTATGACCAACCTAGACAGCATATTAAAAAGCAGAGACAGTATTTTGTCAGCAAGGTCCGTCTAGTCAAGGCTATGGTTTTTCCAGTAGTCGTGGATCGATGTGATTTGGTCTATAAAGAAAGCTGAGTGCCAAAAAATTCATGCTTTTGAAGTGTGGTGTTGGAGAAGACTCTTGAGAGTCCCTGGGTCTGCAGGGAGATCCAACCAGTTCATCCTAAAGGAGATCAGTTCTGGGTGTTCATTGGTAGGAATGATGTTGAAGCTGAAACCCCAATACTTTGGCCACCTGATGTGAAGAGCTGACTCATTTGAAAAGACCCTGATGCTGGGAAAGATTGAGGGCAGGAGGAGAAGGGGACGACAGAGGATGCGATGGTTGGATGGCATCACTGACTCAATGGCCATGAGTTTGGGTGAACTCTGGGAGTTGGTGATGGACATGGAGGCCTGGCTTGCTGTGGTTCATGGTGTCGCAAAGAGTCAGACATGACTGAACGACTGAACTGAACTGAAATGTTAATTTTTTAAGATTCTAAAATTCATATGTAGGAAGTGAAGTATAGATAGAATGAATAAAAATAAAGTTATTTTAAAAAGCAAATGTATTTTCTAAAAATAAATTAACCACTCCAGCCTAATTTTGGTGTTAAAATTTTCCTATATAGTTTCTTAGGTGACTTTTTTTTTTTTCCAAAAAGCAGATTCATATTTGTAAACTTTGAGAGTTGGACTGTGAAGAAGGCTGAGCGCCAAAGAATTGATACTTTTGAACTGTGGTGTTGGAAAAGACTCTTGAGAGTCCCTTGGACTGCAAGGAGATCCAAGCAGTCCATTTTGAAGGAGATCAACCCTGGAATTACTTTGTAAGGAATGATGCTAAAGCTGAAACTCCAGTATTTTGGCCACCTCATATGAAGAGTTGACTCATTGGAAAACACTTTGATTCTGGGAGGGATTGGTTGCAGGAGAAGAAGGGGCCGACCGAGGATGAGATGGCTGGATGGCATCACTGACACGATAGATGTGAGTCTGAGTGAACTCTGGGGGTTGGTGATGGACAGGGAGGCCTGGCATGCTGCGATTCATGGGGTTGCAAAGAGTCGGACACGACTGAGCGACTGAACTGAACTGAACTGAAGAAAAATTGGTTAACAGTTTTATTTTTTGTTTCTTTTTTAAATATTTAGCTTTTCTGGTCCCACCTCTTGAAGTCTGTACTCAGTGGCCCAAGAATCTGCACTTGAAAGTACTCCAAATATTATAATTTGCAGTTATATTTACAAACAATTTTCTCCAGACATCTTTTAATGTTCAAGCAATGAATGTATATGTTCATTAACAGGTAACCAGCCAATAAATGATTCCAAAGAAATTCTTCTATACAATTCGGATTTCTTTAAAATATTTCATTTTCTTAATTTTTCTTAACATTGTTTCAATTTTCTAGGTACTGCACTATTTAATCATTTAAGTATTCATTGACAGTTTAGAATTCAAGGCTGTTGAGATACAAAAATGAAAGCAACACAATTGTATCTGGAATTTAATATGTTAGAAAAAGTGTGTAAAAAGAAAAGAATAACATAACATGTAAAATAATTTGTGATGAGTAAATATTTAATTCATATTATTCAGCAAATAGTTCCTGGGTTGCTTGTAAGTCCTATGTTTTCAGCAACAGGTACAGATAGCAGATTCCGAGACAGGTGCAAAGGTCCAATGCCTAACAGATTCCATCAACATGCTAATTTCGATGACATGAGATAAATATAAGGTAGCATTCTAAGTGAAAGCGTAGTAACAGGGAAATGAAATTTAGAAGAGACCAGAGCTCCTCAATCCTGGCTTTTCATTGAATAACTCAGGGTATTTTCAGTAACTTCAATGGCCAGGTAGCCAAACCAAACCAATTAAAACAGAATATTTTCTTTCAGGATCCAGATATCAGTATTTTGTAAACTTCCAGGTACAGTTAATCCAAAAGTAAAACAAAATATAAAATCTCATCGGTAGGGATGGCATTCTGGAAGACAGCATTTTTGCCTGATTTATCTATCAGTTCAGTTCAGTTGCTCAGTTCTGTCTGACACTTTGAGACCCCATGGACTGCAGCACACCAGACTTCCCTGTCCATGGCCAACTCCCAGATCTTACTCAAACTCATATCCATTGAGTCGGTGATGCCATCCAACTGTCTCATCCTCTGTCATCCCCTTCTCCTACTGCCTTCAGTCTTTCCCAGCATCAGGGTATTTTCCAGTGAGTCAGTTCTTCACATCAGGTGGCCAAAATACTGGAGCTTCAGATTCAGTATCAGTCCTTCCAATGAATATTTAGCGCTGATTTCCTTTATGACTGACTGGTTTGATCTCCCTGCAATCCAAGGGACTCACAAAAGTCTTGTCCAATGCCACATTTCAAAGCATCAATTCTTTGGTGCTCAACTTTCTTTATGGTCTAACTCTTACATCCACACATGACTACTGGAAAAACCATAGCTTTGACTAGATGGACCTTTGTTGGCAAAGCAATGTCTCTGCTTTTTATTATTCTGTCTAGATTTGTCATAGCTTTTCTTCCAAGGAGCAAGTGTCTTTTAATTTAATGACCGCAGTCACTGTCCACAGTGATTTTGGAGCCATAGAAAATAAAATATGTCACTCTTTCCACTGTTTCCCCATCTATTTGCCATGAGTGATGGGACCAGATGCCATGATCTTTGTTTTTTGAATATGTTGAGTTTTAAGTCAGCTTTTTCATTCTCCTCTTACACCTTCATCAAGAGGCTCTTTAGTTTCTCTTCATTTTCTGCCATAAGCGTGGTGTCATCTGCATATTTGAGGTTATTGATATTTCTTTCTGCAATCTTGATTCCAGCTTGTGCTTCATCAGTCTGACATTTCACACGATGTACTTTGCATATAAATTAAATAAGCAAGGTGACAGTATACAGCCTTGATGTGCTCCTTTCCCAATTTGGAACCAGTCCATTGTTTCATGTCAGGTTCTAACTGTTGCTTCTTGACCTGTATACAGATTTCTCAGGAGGCAGGTCAGATGGTCTGGTATTCCTATCTCTTGAAGACTTTTCCACAGCTTGTTGTGATCCACACAGCCAAAGTAGTAGTTAGCTAGATAAAAGGAAAAATGAATATGGGTCAGGAAGTGAATCAATAAATTTTCAGGAGGGAGTAAAAATATTGCATGACTTATGGATTTGCAGATATTAGTAAAACTGAATGCAAAGAGTTGAGTGTGTTGTGGAATGTAGGAAAAATAAAATACAGAATCTGGTAAATGCATTGAATGTTTATATTTGGCCTAAAGATGATGATTCTTAAGTGTTAGTGAGCTTAAGGGTCACTTGAGAAGTTATATAAAAAATCATATTCCTGTATTTCCATTCTCAGAGACTCTGATTCTGTAGGTCTGGAATGGGAACCAGGTGTTTCATATTTAAATAAATATTTATACATTAGTTTGATGTATGTAATATAGTAACAGATGCATAGAAAGAAAGAGAAGGACAAAATTCCGCCTTCCTTTTTAGAAAGACCCTTATGAGAAAGGAATTGGTTTGAGAAACTCAACACTAAATACTGGGACACCCAGCCTCCTCTAGAGTTTGTTGCAACAGAGAAGCCAAGAGATGACTGAAACTTAGATTTGACTGGTAGCAATGTAGGTGTATTATATTTCACTTTTGGTTATTACATTTTATAAAAACACTTTAAATTTTACATATTTTGTTTTTAATAATACTTTTTTGTGTCTAATAATAATTGACCTATTTTGTTCTTTTTTCCTTTAAATGAAACTGGAAGCTTTATATTGATGTATGGCAGGAACCAACACAGTATTGTGAAGTAATTATCTTCTAATTAAAAATAAAATAAAATTTAAGAAAAAAGAAAAATGATGAAAAAATTTTCTTCAGTATCATTTTCCTTCTCTATTGTAAAGGAAATAATAAGTCCTTTAGTTTTTTTTTAAGGTAAACCCAGTTATTCATGGAACAGTGGCCTTGTCAATCGATTTAAAATTGGCTAGACAGCTAAGTAACATGATATGAGTTGTACATTAACAAAGTCTGATATAGTGTTCTCCCTATAATTTTACTTATACAATATAGAGATATAATACTAAATGATATTAAATTTTTTGTTTTAATTGGAGTCAAAGCGTTTCATTTTCACATTTGACAATTCAGTTTAAGAAGTAATCTTTAATTAGATTTTCATTTTATTCTGTCTACCCCAGCTTCAACCTTAGTTCTTTATCAAGCATCCAATGTTCTTAAAATTAGTACTTAAAAGTACAGTATATGATGTGAATTTTTTGTAAAGTCTAAACAATGATAAACAAATTATTAGCTACTTCCTTTGTAAGAGCATATTTTTATGTGTCTAATCCTACATATCATAAGATTTCAATGTGGAAGAAGAGTTAAACTATTAATAAAATAAAACTTTTAGCTTAGCTCTCTATTTTCTGATTGTAATTCTTTCTTTCTAACATCATAGATAATTACCTATTTCTGCATGCCTAATTTAACTTTCTAAATTGCTTTTTATTTTTTAACTCTTTTTTTGATACATAGTTTTTCTTTTTTTTTAGATTTTTAAAATTCATTTATTTTTAATTGAAGGATAATTGCTTTACAGAATTTTTCTCTTTTCTGTCAAACATCAACATGAATCAGCCATAAGTATACATATATCCCCTCCCTGTTGAACTTCCTTCCCATCTCCCTCCTAAACCCACCCATCTAGTTTGATACAGTATCCCTGTTTGTGTTTCCTGAACCATACAGCAAATTCCTGTTTGCTATCTATTTCACATATGGTAATGTAAGTTTCCATGTTCCCCTTTTCATACATATCACCCTCTCCTCCCCTCTCCCCATATCCATAAATCTATTCTTTATGTCTGTTTCTCTATTGTTGCCCTGTAAATAAATCCTTCAATACCATTTTCCTAGATTCCATATATATGTGCTAGAATACAATATTTATCTTTCTCTTTCTGACTCACTTCACTCTGTATAATAGGTTCTAGGTTCATTGACCTCATTGGAACTGACTCAAATGCATTCCTTTCTACAGATGAGTAGTATTCCATTGTGTATATGTACTACACCATCTTTATCCATTCATCTGTCGATGGATATCTAGATTGCTTCCATGTTCTAGCTATTGTAAATAGTGCTGCAATGAAAAATTGGATATATGTGTCTCTTTCAGTTTTGATTTCCTCAGGGTATAGGCCTAGGTATGGGACTGCTGGGTCATATGGTGGTTTTATTCCTAGTTTTTAAAGGAATATCCATACCATCTTCCACAGTGGCTGTATCAATTTGCATTTCCATCAACAGTGCAAGAAGGTTCCCTTTTCTCCACACCCTCTCCATCATTTATTGTTTGTAGCCTTTTAGATGATGGCCATTCTGACTGGTGTGAGGTGATATCTCATTGTACTTTGGATTTGCATTTTTCTAACAATGAACAATGTTGAGCATCTTTTCATATGTTTGTTAGCCATCTGTATGCCTTCTTTAGAGAAATGTCTGTCTAGGTGTTTTCCCCGCTTTTTGATCGGGTTGTTTGTTTTTCTGGTTTTAAGTTGTATGAGTTGATTGTATATTTTGGAAATTAATCCTTTGTCAGTTGTTTCATTTGCTATTATTTACTTCCGTTCTGAGGGTTATATTTTCACATTGTTTATAGTTTCTTTGCTAGGCAAAAACTTTTAAGTTTAATCAGGTCCCACTTGCTTACTTTTGTGTTTATTTCTGTTACTCTAGGTGGTGGTTCAGAGAGGATCTTGCTTTGATTTATGTCATCGAGTGTTCTGCATATGTTTTCCTCTAAAAGTTTTATAGTTTCTGGTCTTACATTTAGGGATTTAATCCATTTTGAGTTTATCTTTGAGTATGGGATTAGGAAGTGTCCTAATTTAATTCTTTTACATGTAGCTGTCTAGTTTTCCCAGCACCATTTACTGAAGAGGCTATCTTTGTTTGCCCCATTGTATATTCTTGCCTCCTTTGTCTCAAATAAGGCACCAATAGGTGCATGGGTTTATTTCTGAACTTTCCATCTTGTTCTATATTTTTGGCCTATGTTTCTGTTTTTGTGCCAGTACCATACTGTCTTGATGATTGCAGCTTTGTAGTATAATCTAAAGTCAGGAAGGTTGAACCCTCCAACTCCATTCTACTTGCTCAAGACTGCTTCGGCTATTTGGGGTCTTAATATTTCCATATGTATTGTGAAATATTTTGTTCTAGTTCTATGAATAGTGCCATTGGGAATTTGATAGGAATCACATTGAATCTGTATATTGAACTTGGTAGTATAGTCATTTTCATGATATTTACTTTTCCTACCAAGGAATATGGACTATCTGTTTATGTCATCTTTGATTTCTTATATAAGTGTCTTATAATATTCTGTGTACAGTTCTTTTGTCTCCTTCAGTTTCAGTTCAGTCTTTCAGTCACGTCCAACTCTTCCAACTCTATGGACTGCAGCACCCCAGGCTTCACTGTCCATCACCAACTCCCAGAGTATACTCAAACTCATGTCCATTGAGACTGTAATGCAATTCAGCCATCTCATCTTCTGCCATCCCCTTCTCCTCCTGCCTTCAATCTTTCCCACCATCAGGGTCTTTTCAGATGAGTCAGTTCTTCACATTAGGTGGCCAAAGTATTGGAGTTTCTGCTTCAGCATCAGTCCTTCCAATGAACACCCAGGACTGATCTCCTTTAGGATGGACTGGTTGGATGTCCTTGGAGTCCAAGGGAATCTCAAGAGTCTTCTCCAATGCCACAGCTTAAAAGCATTAATTCTTTGGAGCTCAGCTTTCTTTATAGTCCAACTCTCACATCCATACATGACCACTGGAAAAACCATAGCTTTGATCAAATGGACCTTTGTTGGCAAAGTAATGTCTGTGCTTTTTAATAAACTGTCTAGGTTAGTCATAGCTTTTTTTCCAAGAAGCAAGCATCTTTTAATTTCATGGCTGGAGTCACCATCTGCAGTGATTTGGAGCCCCCCAAAATAAAGTCTCTCACTGTTTCCACTGTTTCCCCATCTATTTGTCATGAAGTGATTGGACCAGATGCCATGATCTTAGTTTTCTGAATGTTTAGTTTTAAGCCACCTTTTGTCTACTTGGGTAAGTTTATTTCTAGATATTTTATTCTTTTTTTTTTTTTTTTTTTTGCAGTGGTGAATGGGATTAATTCCTTCATTTCTATTTCTGATTTTTCATTGTCAGTATATAGAAATGCAAGTGATTTCTGTGTATTGATTTTATATCCTGCAACTTTGCTAACTTCACTGATTAGCTCTAGTAATTTTCTGATACTATCTGTATGGTTTTCTATGTACAGTATGTACAGTATCCTGTCATCTACAAACAGTGAGAGATTTACTTCTTCTTTTTCAATCTTAATTCCTTTTATTTCTTTTTCTTCTCTGATTTCTATAGCAAGGACTTCCAGAACCACGTTGAATAATAGCAGTGAAAGAAGACACCCTTGTCATTTTACTGATCTTAGAGGGAATGCTTTCAGTTTTTCATCACTGAGAATAATGTTTACTGTAGGCTTATCATATATGACCTTCATTATGTTGAGATAGGTTCCTTCTATGCCAATTTTTTGAAAACTTTTAATCATAAATAGTTGCTGAATTTTGACAAACACTTTTGCTGCATCTATTGAGATTATCATATGGTTTTTATTTTTCAATTTGTATGTATGGTGTATCACATTGATTGATTTGCAAATATTGAAGAATCCTTGCATACCTGGCAACTTGATCATGGTGTATGAGCTTTTTGATGTGCTGTTGAATTCTGTTTGCTAAAATTTTATTGAGGATTTTTGCATCTATGTTCATCAGTGATATTTTCTGACGTTTTCTTTTTTTCTGCTGTCCTTTTCTGGTTTTGGTATCAGGGTGATGGTGGCCGTGTACAATGATTAGGATATGTTCCTTCCTCTGCAATTTCTTTGAAAGAGTTTTAGAAGGATAGGCATTAGTTCTTCTCTAAATGTTTGCTATAATACTCCTGTGAAGCCACCTGGTCGCGGGCTTCTGTTCTTTGGGAGGTTTTTGATTAGAGCTCAACTTCATTGCCTGTAATTGGGTTACTCATAATTTCTATTTCTTCCTGTTTCAGTCTTGGAAAATTGAACTTTTCTAAAATCTGTCCATTTCTTCCAGGTTATCCAGTTTATCACCATATAGTTGTTCATAATAGTCTCTTATAAACCTTTGTGTTTTGCCCTGCCTGTTGTAACCACTCCTTTTTCATTTCCAATTTTGTTAATTTGACTCTTCTTTCTTTTTTTCATGATGAGTATGGCTGAAGGTTTGTCAATTTTGTTTATCTTCTCAAAGAACCAGCTTTTAATTTTATTAATCTATAACATTGGTTCTTTCATTTCTCTTTCATTTCTTTCTGCTCAGATTTTATAATTTCTTTCTTTATGTTAATTTTGGGTTTTTTTGGCTGTTCTTCTTCTTTTTCCAGTTGTTTTAAGTGTAAATTTAGGTTGTCTCAGTCAGTCATTTCAGTCGCTCAGTCGTGTCCAACTCTTCGAGATCAAATAAATCGCAACACGCCAGGCCTCCCTGTCCATCACCAACTCCCAGAATTCACTCAGACTCACGTTCATCGAGTCAGTGATGCCATCCAGCCATCTCATCCTCTGTCGTCCCCTTCTCCTCCTGCCCCCAATCCCTCCCAGCATCAGAGTCTTTTCCAATGAGTCAACCCCTAGCATGAGGTGGCCAAAGTACTGGAGCTTCAGCTTGAGCATCATTCCTTCCAAAGAAATCCCAGGGCTGATCTCCTTCAGAATGGACTGGTTGGATCTCCTTGTAGTCCAAGGGACTCTCAAGAGTCTTCTCCAACACCACAGTTCAAAAGCATTAATACTTCGGTGCTCAGCCTTCTTCACAGTCCAACTTTCACATCCATATATGACCACTGGAAAAATCATAGCCTTGATTAGGTGGACCTTAGTCAGCAAAGTTAGGTCCATACCATTTCTGTCCTTTATTGAGCCCATCTTTGCATGAAATGTTCCCTTATTATCTATAATTTTCTTCAAGAGATCTCTGGTCTTTCCCATTCTGTTGTTTGCCTCTATTTCTTTGCATTGATTGCTGAGGAAGGCTTTCTTATCTCTTCTTGCTATTCTCTGGAACTCTGCATTCAGATGCTTATATCTTTCATTTTCTCTTTTGCTTTTCGTTTCTCTTCTTTTCACTGCTATTTGTAAGGCCTCCTCAGACAGCCATTTTGCTTTTTTACATTTCTTTTCCATGGGGATGGTCTTGATCCCTGTCTCCTGTACAATGTCACAAACCTCATTCCATAGTTCATCAGGGACTCTGTCTATCAGATCTAGTCCCTTAAATCTATTTCTCACTTCCACTGTATAATCATAAGGGATTTGATTTAGGTCATACCTGAATGGTCTAGAAGAAAGTAGGTTGTCTATTTGACATTTTTCTTGTTTCTTGAGGTAGGATTTTATTGCTAAATACTCCCTCTTATAACGGCTTTTGCTCTATCCTATGTTTTGAGTTGTCATATTTTCATTGTCATTTGGTTCTAGAAATTTTTTTTTTCCCTTTTGATTTCTTCAATAATCTGTTGATTATTTAGAAATGTTTTGTTTACTCTCCATGTGTTTTTTTTTCTTACACTTTTTTTCTTGTAATTGATATCTAGTCTCATAGCACTATTTTTGGAGAAGATTTTTGATATGATTTTAATTTTCTTAAATTTACTGAGGTTTGATTGTGACCCAAGATGTGGTCTATCCTGGAGAATGTCCCATGTGCACTTGAGAAGAAGGTGTATTCTAATGCATTTGGATGGAATGTCCTGAAGATATCAATGAGATCCATCTCATCTAATGTATCATTTAAGACATGTGTTTTCTTATTAATTTTTTGTTTTGATGATCTGTCTATTTGTGGGAGTGGGGTGTTTAAGTCTCCTACTATTATTGTGTTTATATCAATTTCTCTTTTTATTTCTGTTAGTGTTTGTCTTGTGTATTGAGGTGCTCTTATGTTGGGTGCATATTTACAATTGTTATGTGTTCCTCTTGGATTAATCCTTTGATCATTATGTAGTGTCCTTCCTTGTCTTTTGTAATCTTCTTTACTTTAAGGTCTATTTTATCTGATATGAGGATTGTTACTTCAGCATTCCTTTGCTTCCCATTTGCATGGAATATATTTTTCCATCCTCTCACTTTCAGTCTATATGTGTCTTTAGGTCTGAAGTGGATTCTTTAGAGCATATATGTGGTTCTTGTGTCTGTAGCCATTCAGCCAGTCTGTGCCTTTTGGTTGGAAAATTTAATCCATTTACATTTAAGGCAATTATTGATATATATGTTCTTATTGTCATTTTATTGTCTAGGGTTAATTTTGTAGGTCTTTTTCCTTCTCTTGTATTTCTTGACTATATAAGTCCCTTTAACATTTGTTGTAAACCTGGTGTGGTGGTATTGAATTCTCTTAACTTTTGCTTGTCTGAAAAGCTTTTTATTTATCCATCAATTTTTGATGAGATCCTTGATGGGTACAGTAATCCTGGTTGTAGATTTTTCCCTTTCAGTACTTTAAGTATATCCTGCTATTCCTTTTTGGTCTGCAGAGTTTTTGCTGAAAGATCAGCTGTTAAGCATATGGGATTTCCTTTGTATGTTACTTATTGCTTCTCCCTTGTTGCTTTTAATATTCTTTCTTTGTGTTTAGTCTTTGTTAGTTTGATTAGTATGTGTCTTGGTTTTCCCTTTGAGTTTATCCTGTATGGGACTCTTTGTGCCTCATGGATTTGATTGATTATTTTCTTTTCCATGTTGGGGTAAGTTTCAACTATAATCTCTTCAAAAATTTTCTCATACTTTCTTTTTCTCATCTTCCTCTGGGAACTCTATAATTTAAATGTTGGATTTGATATGGTCCCAGAGGTCTCTGAGACTGTCCTCAGTTCTTTTCATTCTTTTTGCTTTATTCTGCTCTTCAGAAGTTATTTCTAACATTTTATCTTCCAGCTCACTGATTCATTCTTCTGCTTCTGGTATTCTGCTATTGATTCCTTCTAGAGCATTTTTAATTTCAGTAATTGCATTGTTTGTTGCTGTCTGTTTATTCTTTAATTCTTCTATGTCTTAGTTAATTGATTCTTACATTTTCTTCATTTTGTTTTCAAGGTTTTTGATCATCATTACTATCATTATTCTGAATTCTTTTTCAGGTAGTTTGCCTATTTCCTCTGCCTTTATTTGGATTTCTGTGTTTCTAGTTTGTTCCTTCATTTGTGCAGTATTTCTTTGGTGATGGACAGGGAGGCCTGGAATGCTGCGATTCATGGGGTTGCAAAGAGTCGGACATGACTGAGCAACTGAACTGAACTGAACTGAACTCTGCCTTTTCATTAATTTTTTTTTGTTTTTTAAACTTATTGTGTTTGAGGTCTCCTTTTCCCACTCTTCAAGGAAAGTTAAATTCTTTCCTTGAAGAAGACTGAATTATTTCTTCCTTTTGTTTTCTGCCCTCCTCAGGTTGGTCCAGTGATTTGTGTGAGCTTCATACAGAGTGAGATTTGTGCTGAGTTTTTGTTTGTTTTTCCTCTGATGGGCAAGGCTGAGTGAGGTGGTAATCGTGTCTACTTGTGATTGGGTGTGTATTTTTGCTTTGTTTGTTGTTTAGATGAGGCCTCCTTCACAGGCTGCTACTGGTGGTTGGCTGATGCCAGGTCTTGTATTTAAGCGGTTTCCTTTGTGTGAGTTCTCACTATTTGATAATCCCTAGGGTTTATTGGAGAAGGAAATGGAAACCTACTCTACTGTTCTTCCCTGGAGAATCCCAGGGACGGGGGAGCCTGGTGGGCTGCCGTCTCTGGGGTTGCACAGAGTCAGACACGACTAAAGCGACTTAGCAAGTAACAACAGGGTTAGGTCTCTGGTAGTCTAGAATCTTGGAGTCAGTGCTTCCACTCCAAAGGCTTAGGGCTTGATCTCTGGTCAAGAATGAAGATTCCACAGATGGTTTGTTTTGGTATTGAGTGAGAGTAAAACAAATATCCAAAAATGAGAAACCAAAGATGAATCCCAGACAAATGGCAGTTATAAAATCAGGCATATAATATTTAAAATAATGGAATATACACATATACATATATACCCATGAGCAAAGTGAAAACAGTCCAACAAAAATAAAGTACAGTAGATTGACCTGGGAAACAAAGGAAATCATAAATAATATTTACCAGTTAAGAAAAAAACTAGCTAAAGCACAAACTGGAAAACAAAACTAAAGCAAGGTGCCAACTGGAGAGTAAAGCAATGAAAACAAAACTAACAAATATGTTGAGAGGAAAGGAGAGAAAGAAAAGAAAGAAAGAGTAGTTATGCAAAGTTAATAGAGGTAGATGAAGAAGATGTATATACATTAAAGATTAACTGCAAGGGGAAAAAACAGTAGGAAAGGCAAACAAAAGAATAAATGTACAAAATATATAATAAGTTTAAAAAATTAAAATTATAAAAAGGAGAAAAGAAAAAAAAAAAACAGAAGAAGAAATAAAAAAGGAAAACTCCATAAACTGCAAAAGCTCAATGGAGAGACAGAGGTTTATAACAACAATAGAAAGTGTGACTGGATATACACATACACATATACACCAATAAGCAAAATCAAAACAGTCCAACAGAAATAAAGTACAATAGAATGACCTAGTGAACAAAGGAAACCAAAAATTATATCTACCAGAACAAAACTAATTAAGGCACAAACTGGAAAACAAAACTAAAGCAAGGTGCCAACTGGGGAATAAAGTAAAGAAAATAAAATTAACAAATATTTTGAGAGGAAAGGAGAGAAAGAAAAGAAAGAAAGAACAGATATACAAAGTCAAATAGAGGTAGATAAAGAACATTTATATATGTTAAAGATTAACTGCAAGGTGAAAAGCAAACAAAGGAATAAATGTAGGAAAAAATGTGATTATGTGATTGTGTGATTAGTCACACAGTTGTGTCCGACTGTTTGCGACCCCATGGACTGTAGCCTACCAGGCTCCTCTGTCCATGGGATTTTCCAAGCAATAGTACTGGAGTGGATTGCCATTTCCTTTAATAGGTTTAAAAATTAAAATTATAAGAAGAGAAAAGAAAAAAGAAAGAAAGAAAGAAAAGACTCCACAGACCCTCAAAAACACAATGTAGAGGCAGAGGTTTATGACAACAATTTAAAAAATGTGCTGTATTACATTGATTGATTTGTGGGTATTGAAGAATCCTTGCATCCCTGGGATAAAGCCCACTTGCTCATGGTGTATGATCTTTTTAATGTGTTGTTGGATTCTGATTGATAGAATTTTGTTAAGGATTTTTGCATCTATGTTCATCAGTGATATTGGCCTGTAGTTTTCTTTTTTTGTGGCATCTTTGTCAGATTTTGGTATTAGGGTGATGGTGGCCTCATAGAATGAGTTTGGAAGTTTACCTTCCTCTGAAATTTTCTGGAAGAGTTTGAGTAGGATAGGTGTTAGCTCTTCTCTAAATTTTTGGTAGAATTCAGCTGTGAAGCTGTCTGGGCCTGGGCTTTTGTTTGCTGGAAGATTTCTGATTATAGTTTCAATTTCTGCCTTGAAATTGTGATGGGTCTGTTAAGATTTTCTATTTCTTCCTGGTTCAGTTTTGGAAAGTTGTACTTTTCTAAGAATTTGTCCATTTCTTCCACGTTGTCCATTTTATTGGCATATAATTGCTGATAGTAGTCTCTTATGATCTTTTGTATTTGTGTGTTTTCTGTTGTGATCTCTCTAGTTTCATTTCTAATTTTATTGATTTGATTTTTCTCCCTTTGTTTCTTGATGAGTCTGGCTAATGGTTTGTCAATTTTATTTATCCTTTCAAAGAACCAGCTTTTGGCTTTGTTGATTTTTGTTATTGTCTCTTTTGTTTCTTTTGCATTTATTTCTGCCCTAGTTTTTAAGATTTCTTTCCTTCTACTAACCCTGGGATTCTTCATTTATTCCTTTTCTAGTTGCTTTAGGTGTAGAGTTAGGTTATTTATTTGACTTTCTTCTTGTTTCTTGAGGTATGCCTGTATTGCTATGAACTTTCCCCTTAGCACTGATAACATTTGAATAAGTTCTAATGAGGTGGATGAAACTGGAGCCGATTATACAAAGTGAAGTAAGCCAGAAAGAAAAACACCTACACAGTTTACTAATGCATATATATGGAATTTAGAAAGATGGTAATGATAACCTTGTATGTGAGACAGCAAAAGAGACATAGATGTATAGAAAAGTCTTTTGGACTCTGTGGGAGAGGGAGAGGGTGGGATGATTTGGGAGAATCGCATTGAAACATGTATAATATCATATATGAAATGAATCACCAGTCCAGGTTCGATGCATGATACTGGATGCTTAAGGCTGGTGCACTGGGACAACCCAGAGGGATGGTACAGGGAGTGACAAGGGAGGGGGATTGAGGATGGGGAACACATGTATACCTGTGGCAGATTCATGTTGATATATGGCAAAACCAATACAATATTGTAAAGTGATTAACCTCCAATTAAAATAAATTAATTTTAAAAAAATGAGAAAAAAAAAAAAAGCTCAGAAGCTTAATTGGATTTCTTAGTGCCAATAAAACTGACAACTACAACAGAGGGGGAAAGAGGGGGGAAGAAAAAAATCCAAAAGAATATATAAAACAAGCCAAAAGTAAAAATAATAAATGTTATTCTTGAGTCACTGCTGTTGGAGTCCTTTTCCCCACTGGGACTCACAGTCCACCTTACCTCCTTAGGATGCTCTCCAATACTGTGCTGATCTCTGGACCTGCTGTTGGGGCAGCTCAGATTCTAATCTGGTCCTACGCCTGCGTGTTCTTGCCTCCAACATCCACAGCTATCAGAACTAGTGTGTTTTCTTTTGTGGGAGCTATCGATGGCCCTTTATATATTCCATAGACACAGAATCTGCCTAGTTGATCATGTGGATTTAATCTGCAACCTGTACAGCTGGTGGGAAGGTTTGGGGTCTTCTTCCTTAGACATGTGCCTGGATTTCAATTGTGGTTTTATTTCCACCTCTACATGTGGGTCATCCACTGTGGTTTTGCTCCTGAGGCTGCCTTGGAGGACTTGAGTTTGCCCCTGTGAGGCTCAGGTGTGGAGATGGTGTAGCTTCTTGGGTCACAGAGGTTCTGGCAGCACCAGGTACTCAGGGAGGTTGGCGGCTATGGCGGCAGGAAATATGGTGCTCAAGAAGGGTATGGTAACCAATATTGGCCAACACGCTCCAGTATTCTTGCCTGGAGAACACCTCTCTGACAGAGAAGCCTGGCAGGCCACAGTCTACAGGGTTGCAAAGAGTCAGACATGACCAAAGCGACCCTGTGTGCATAGACATGAGATTTTTTTGCCCATGGCAGCTCTGCCCCAGTGAGAGTTGAGCTTGAAGGTGGTGCAGCTGCTTGGCTTGAGGGGAAACTGGCAGTGCCAAGTTTGCAGGTACATGGACTGCCTCCACTGCAGGAGTTATGGCCCTATCAGAGTCTTTTTTCAAGCCTCTTGTAGCTGGTGATCAGAAGACCTCTTTGGCCAGTCTTTCTCTGTAGCTCCACACATTCAGGCACTTAGAGGGATCCCTTGCCTAGGGTCCTTCTCTGTTGTTCTGCACATCAGGCACTTAAAGGGGCACCCTGGGTGGGGACCTACTCTGTAGTTCAGTGTGTCAGGCATTTTGATGGGCCAGCCTCTCTATTGCTCAGCTGCCGATTCCAGCATGTGGGAAAGAGAGGCCATGGTGATGGCTCCACCCACTACGTGTGACTCAGCAGTGTGCCTACGTGTGCCTTGCTTCCACTGCTGCCTGGCTTTCCTCCATTGGCATTTCCCACCAAGATCTCCTTCCTCACATCACTTCAATCCATCTCTTCACAGTCAAGAGCAGCTCTCACCCTGGGATTGCTCCACAATCTCTAAACTCCAGCTCTTAGCCACTGCACCTTCTAGGGGATCAGTGCTCCTGTCCAGGGTATGTATGGCTGTGGCAAGTACTGTCTGATTCTCATTCCATTTAGGCTGCCACAGATCAGCTGTTTCACTCTCAACCTTAAATGTTTCTCCTCTCACTCAGACAATTGCCCCGATATGGGGAGCAGACCCCTGCTTCAGTTCCCCCACTCACTGAGGGCAGGTCCAGTCCTACTAGCACTCCTGTTTTCCCCCTAGTTCCTTCATTCCTACTGAGTTTTGTGTGGTTCTATATATTCTTTTCCACTGGTCAGGTACTCCTGTCCATCCTCAGCTGGTATTCTGCTGCAGTTCTGTATCTTAAGGTGTATTCCTGATGTATCCGTGGAGAGAGATGTACTCCATGGCTACCTACTCCTCCACCATCTTGTTCTTTCTACTTTTTACTTTTAAGATCTTGTGCTAAGCAGCAATTCATTTTGATATTTCTTCTCCCAATACTGTCAATAAATTCTTGCATACACTGACATAACTTATCTTTGTGATTTTCCCACGTCTAATCCTCTTAGAAAAAAATTCACACCTTACTCAAATCATCTACCAGCTTACTTTTTCATATTCTATTTTCATGGGTATAGTTTATTTCCTTTAGCATATTATTGCATCTTAGAAACTGCAAGCTTCCAATTTTGCTATAGACTTTCTGTCAATGTGTTCTTTCCAACCAGTTGTCTGAGCTTGCTGATGCATACATTTTTAAAGTCCATTTTCTTGGTTCTTTCATTCCCTTCCATTTCATGATCATTATCTTCTAAATTGCCTTCCACTATTACAGTTTCAGCATATGAAATGCAGGTAATGAAAAACGTTGCTGGATTTGTCACCTATTTTGAAATTTAGTGTCTTTAGAAAAGTTTTAAAAGCTCAAAGTATTTTTTTTCTTTTTATACTTTGACAGTTTATTTTAAAAGTAAGTAATCAATGTTTTAAAAACATGTTCAAGTAGTTTGCATGTTATCCATTTACTTGGCAGTGTCTCTTTGGGTGCTTGAATTTGCTGAAATATCACCTTATTTGTGATATCTTTGGAAAACTGCCCAACTTCGATTGATATTTTAGTATATTTTTTAAAACTGATGTTAATTTCTACCAGTTTAGAGTATTTTGAGTACTGTAGTTTTAGTACTTTGAGTCTGTATTTCACTTCAATTTTGTTCTTTTATTCTGAAAGGAATTGTACTGTTCTTATCAATTAGTTTTATCATTTTTAGTATTTAAATCCAATGATTATTCACTATGATTTTTATAGTCACAGGGTAATACTACTCTAACAAAACTGATATTGATCCAGCTACTGGTAATGGGAGATTAACAAGTAACACCAGCTATTCATTTATAATATTTTGGAAAATGAAAACAATTTTTACCAAATTTTAGATTTTAAACCTAGAAAATCTTTGAGAAATCACGTGTTGATGAACAATAAAAAATGTTCAATAAGAAACACATATTTTTTATGATATCTAAAACAGGTCTGTATATCAGCATACATTTATACTATCAGTAACCTTATTTTGACCCTGCTTTCAATGATCTTTCAACTCTAGAATACATTCTTTTAATCATATATAAACATATTAAAACTTCTCATATATAGGATTGTAAAATATTCATGACAAATATAAAATAATCCATATTATACAAACTATGTGACCAATCATGATATAAGTAACAAAATAATAACTTAAGCCTCCATATTTTGGGAAAATAAACTGTTAATAACTTATAGATGGAAAAAAAAAAAACCTAGAACTAAGTGACAATAAAAATACCACATGTGAAAAGTTTGTTTAATGAAAGTAAAATAGTATTTATAAGGAAATGTATAGTTTTGAATGCACATATTGCTAAGGGGCAAAAACTGAAAATAAAATATAAATAAATAAAATAAATGAGATAATATAGAATTTTATAATCTTGAAAATAAATAGCAGAATAAAACCAATAATATTAAAAGAAGTGAAATTGTAAAATTGAAACATACATTAATGAAATCATAATCTATATGTGTTATACATGATAGGAAAGGTCAACAATATCAACTGGTTAATTGAAAAGATTAACATAATACTTAAAAACACAGCATGTTTGTCAAGTTAAAAAGACAAGTAGGTACAAATTAATAGTGCAAGGGCAAAGATGCTACAATTATAGAAGCTGTCATTGATATGAACAAATTTAGGGCATAAATATTAAAGCATTAATCAATTTTTATAAACATAGTCATTATATCTGACTGAAATTCAGTTTGAAAATTATCAGTTCTGAATCCATAAAACTGGTTTTAAATATATTTAAAATCTCGCATACCAAAAAAAAAAAAAAAATCCCAGTTGTTTTAATAGTAATTCAGAGGACAGATAATTCCTGGAACAGACAAATCCAAACTCTACAATTCTTCCCTAGAAAAGAAGGATCATTATTATGCAGCTCATTTTGTAATGATGTCCTAACAAGGACAAGAAGAAAAAAGAAAATTTTATAACAATGTTGCTTATGAACACAGGTAATAATGTCAAAAATAAAGCATTAGTAAATCAAATATGTACTCAGTTTCTTCAGTTGTGCTGAACTCTGCAATTCCATGGACTGTACCCTGCCAGTCTCCTCTGCCCATGGGAATCTCTAGGCAAGAATACTGGCCTGGGTTGCCATTTCCTCTTCCAGGGGATCTTCCTGATTCAAGGATGAAACTCTTGTCTCGAGGGCTCTTGCATTGGCAAGCAGATTATTTACCACTAAATAGTAACAATAAAATAACTATGCATCATGACCTTTCATTCCCACCATAACAGGCTTCTCTATCTCTCACAATACAAAATAATATTACCTGGCAGGAGAAATGAAAGATGATTTTGAAATGTAATTTATTGTTGTTGTTGTTATATTTTTCAATACAGTCTCTGCTCATCAATTCAGAGGATATTAAAGCTGAATAAATTTACTGTTTCACTAAGAACAGAGTCTCATAGCCAGAGACACACATTCACAGAAACAAATGTGATCAGTTAGCTCTCGCTATTGCTGTTTAAATATTGATCATACATTGGAAGCAGGAGTGTTGCAGAGTCAACTGAATTGTTTCTTGTTTCCAGTTCCTTGTATTTGAGGCAGCTGTCACTGTGTGATCTAAGGATTTGGCCTATTCAAGCCTATTTGGAGAAACTTTGTAGTTGTTGTATTTACTTGCAAAGCATGTTTCTCTGGAACCTTTGTTGTGTGAGAGTAAAACATAGAGCATGGTTTTCTATGAGCACTAGGAACACAATGAACATATGCTTTCAAGAATCTGCTGAAATTGCTATCTAGACAAAATGAGATATTGCCTAACAATTAAGGTAAATTAAGCAGCTGTTTCATACTATACTGTGTTAATGCTGCTTCAAAATTGTAAATTGTTGATGGGAGATCAGAATGAGAAAGAAGCAATATCATTTCACATTTCTATAGTGATTCATTTTATGATTATCATAAGAAGCAAGTATTTTTGCAGCTGATAGTGACTAGAAGTAAAATATGACAGTCTAAAGAAGCTATTTAAACTGAATTAATAAGAAAAAGTAATAGAATTAAACTATGCCAGTTGATCACTTTTTTTGTTTGTTTGTTTCTTTTTAAAGTCAGACTTACTGAATGCTCATGTCAAACTACTTGCAAGAGTTAATTGACACCAACGTTAGGCATGTTGCATTTTCATTTGAAACTGGAAAATATACTCCACTCTTCAGTATCTTAGAGGCTAATGAGTACTCCAACAACATTAAAAACCTGACCTACAGAATTAAAATATGAGTACTTAAGATTCAATATTGAAGAGCATGAAAAGAAAAGGAATAACATAGGTTCAATCAGAACAGGTACGTTATCACTATTTCTTTCAGCTAATTATACTTTTTCATGATATTTGAAAGGCTTAAAAGAATTTGTGAGCTATGTATAAAGCCTAGAAGTTAAAAAAAAATAAAATAAAAACTTAAAAAGCTTTAGAAAAAAACAAAGGAATTTTCCCATCATTGAAAGTATTGGTTGCTCAGTTATGTTTGTGACTCCATGGAGTGTGGCCTGCCAGGTTCTTCTTTCCATGGAATTCTCCAGGCAAGAATACTAAGGTGGGTAGCCAATCCTTTCTTCAGGGGATCTTTCTGAGCCAGAGATAGAATCCAGTTCTCTGTAGGATCCATTCTTTACCATCTGAGCCACCAGAGGAAACCATCGTTGGCCTACTTCAAATGATTCTTTTGTCTCAGATCTTACAATTTGTTTTCCTTTTCTTTTAATCTGCATTTGTTTTAGAAATATTCTTGAATATTTGAGAAAGAGAAGGATTACTTGATTTCTTTTTATCTATCTAAACACAATAAAGAAGTTTCCATTGTTCACATTGTTTTCACTGAAAAACATTTTTCCAGTATTATTGAGGAATTACTGACATATATCACTGCATAAGTTTTAGAAATAGAACATGACAGTTTGATCTACATATACTATGAAGTGATTACGACAATAGGTTTAATTAGCATCCACCATCTCATTAGATACAGTAAAAAGAAAAAGATTTCTGCTTGTAAAAGAATTCTTAGGATCTACCCTTTTAAGAACAAATTATATAATTATATGTGTGTGTGTGTGTATCTCAAACAGTAGGGTTAATTATAGTCATCATGTTGTATATTACATCCTTAGTACCTCTTTATCTAAAAAATAGATGTACCCTTTGACCACCTTTTCACAATTCTCCCTCCCATGAACATTACTGAATATAGTAATGAAAACTTATTTTTTATAGCAAGTATCTCATGTACATTTCTCTGTACATTATGGGTAATCAATAAATATGAATTAAGGATGGGAGCAAACCCCATTCATTAAATGTATCCATGTCCATTTTGGAAATATATTTTAGAACTTGCCAAGAATCTAAAAGTTTTGATTTACTTTTCCTCCTTTTTTTAACTAAAGTTTTAAATAATATTATTTTAGGTTATACTATTATACTGTGCTACACACCGTCATTCATTTAAGGAATTTCAGTGACATTGAGGTTTCTGAATGTTAGGTGATGCATTCACTTCAGAAAAGGATATAATGAAGCATGAAGAGAATGAAAAAAAAAATTTTTTCTTCACACTGCAAGGTAACCCAGGGACAGAACACAATATAAATTCTCAAAACTCTGACTCCTGGTCAGAACTCCTAGTTCTATGCTAGACTGCATTCCTCTTATTTTCTATGTATTTGCTTGACATTTGTCAGTACTTTCTAGTCTTTTAGCCTTTCCTATTCTTTTCATTACCCTTCTGATCTCACAGAGATAAGTAAGGAAATTAAAATTTAAGTCTGATTAATTGAATTTACCAGACTGAATTTCTAATTATTTATTTTCCTATATTTATTCATAGTATTGGTAAAACTTCTCTAGCTTTATGGACTAATCTATTTCAAACTATTAAAATCACAATCATTGTTTCAACATCTGCAGATTTTACAAGCACTTTTTAAACCAGTTTTCATTTTGTCTTGTTTCAACTTACTAGAGTAATATGAATAGTATCTATAAGATATGCTTGTAGACACATATGGGGAATCAAGAATTGGAGGGGTGATTTGATTATATTTCTCCAGGAATAAAATATGTAATTTCTTGTTTATCAGGGGAGCACAGTGAAACTAAGACATTTTTTTAGGATGTTTAGTACGTATTAGATCATGGAGTACTATAAATACTCACCCTCTTTATCTTGACATATACACAAAAACCAAAGGGCCATTGTTTGATTGGGACCTAGTTTGATTCAGACTCTTAGATAGCAATGAGCTGTAAAGTATGACAGTGGGAAAGTAGACGTTAGGAGACCGTTGATGACTTTTATTTGGCAAAAGAAAAGTGAAAGTTGGAAGACTTCAAGGGAGAGTTATTTCTGAACTCATTTCAAATACTGTTTATTACTACTTCTAAAATTTTTAATTGAAATTTAATTTTTCTTAAAATTTTATTGGAGTATTATTGATTTACAATGTTGTGTTAGTTTCATGTGTACAGCAAAGTGAATCTGTTATATAAATATATATATTCATTCAATTTAGATTATTTTCCCATATAGGCCACTATAGGGTGTTGCGTAGAGTTCCCTGTCCTATACAGTAGGTCAAAATTACTTTTCTATTTTATATATAGTAGTGTGTATGTGTCAATATCAGTCTTCCAATTTATCCTTCCCCTTCTTGTCCTCCAGTAACCATGAATTTATTGTCTACATCTGTAAATCTATTTCGGTTTAGTAGAGAAGTCAATGTGCAACCTTTTTTGAGATTCCACATATAAATGATATTATATGATATTTGACTCTGTCTTACTTACTTGTCACTCATTATGAGAATCTCTAGGTCCATCCCTGTTGCTGCAAATGGCATTATTTTGTTCCTTTTATAGGTAATGTGAGTTTTATCATCATATATATGTACCACACCTTCTTTATTCATTCTTCTGTTGATGGACATTTAGGTTGCTTCCGTGTCCTGGCTATTTTACCTAGAGTTGCAGTGAACATTAGGGTGCATGTATCTTCTTGAATTATGATTTTCTCTAGATATATGCCCAGGAGTGGGATTGCTGAGTCACATGGTAGCTGTTTTCAGTTTTTAAAAAAACCTCCATACTGTATAGTGGCTATGCTGCTAAGTCATTTCAGTCATGTCCGACTCTGTGCAACCCCATAGACAGCAGCCCACCAAGCTCCCACGTCCCTGGGATTCTCCAGGCAAGAGCACTGGAGTGGGTTGTCATTTCCTTCTCCAGTGCATGAAAGTGAAAAGTGAAAGTAAAGTCGCTCAGTAGTGTCTGACTCTTAGTGACCCCATGGACTGCAGCTCACCAGGCTCCTCCATCCATGGGATTTTCCAGGCAAAAGTACTGAAGTGGGGTGCCTGTGCCTTCTCCAGTATAGTGACTATGCCAGGTTGCATTGCAATAATAGTGTTTAAAAAGAAAATCTTGAGACTGGGAGAAAGTATTTACAAATGAACACACTGACAAGGGAAAATTCTCCAACACATGCAAACAGCTCTTTTATATTGACCACGCAGGTCAATATAAAAAACAAAGAACCTAATTTTAAAAATGGGCAAAATATCTAAGTAGACATTTCTCCAAAGAAAGATATATAGATGGTCAAAAAGTACATGAAAATATGTTCAACATCACTAATAATTAGAGAAATGCAAATCAAAATTTCACACTGGTTAGAATGGCCATCATCAAAAAGCCTACAAACAATAAATGCTCAAGAGGGCTCTCTTGCTGATACTTAATCTGGATCACATGAGAGATATTTTGGTCACATGATTTTGGAGGGAAAAAAAGGAGAGTAAAGTTTGCCTGGAAAGAACTAACCCACATTTCAAATTATGAGGGAGGCCAGAAAAAAAGGATAAAATGGAAAAAAAATATTATTGGATCCCAGATTTCTTGTGGAAATTAACAAAACTGGCTGCATTTTATTGACTATTCTTAGGAGGAATAATGTAACAAAAAGAAACATGTGTAATGTTTTGTTTGTGCCTTTCAAAGCAGATTGGATCTCACTGAGGAATATTTGACTTTCTTCACTGACAGAAACCTCTTGCCCAGATCTCTCATAGCAAAAGATAGTAAAAATTCAAATTAAAACCATGTTGTTTTGAACTTTTTAATGTTTCTAATATCAGCTTAGCTATTTCACATCCTAAAAGATGATACTGTTAGAGTACTGCACTCAGTATGCCAGCAAATTTGGAAAACTCAGTAGTGGCCACAGGACTGGAAAAGGTCAGCTTTCATTCCAATACCAAAAAGTGTAATGCTAAAGAATGTTCAAACTACTATATGATTGCACTCATTGCACATGCTAGCAAGGTGATGCTCAAAAGCCTCCAAACTAGGCTTCAATAGTACCTGTGTACCAAGAACTTGCAGCTGTACAAGCTGGATTTAGAAAAGGCAGAAGAACCAGAGATCATATTGCCAATCTGCTGGATCACAGAGAAAGAAAGAATTCCAGAAAACAAAACAAACAAACAAACAAAAAACAAAAAACTTCTGCTTTATTGACTACACTAAAGTTTTTGACTGTGTGGATCACAAAAAACTGGAAAATTCTTAAAGAGATGGGACTATCAGACTACTTTACTTGCCTCCTAAAAAAGCTGTATGCATCACAAAGGAACAGTTAGAAATGAAAATGGAGCAGCAAACTGGTTTCAATTTGGGAAAGGAGTATGTCAAGGCTATATGTTGTCACCCTTCATATTTAACTTTTATGCAGAGTTCAATTCAGTTCAGTCACTCAGTCGTGTCCAACTCTTTGTGACCCCATGAATCACAGCACGCCAGGCCTCCCTATCCATCACCAATTCCCAGAGTTCAATCAGACTCACATCCATCGAGTCAGTCATGCCATCCAGCCATCTCATCCTCTGTCATCTCCTTCTCTTCCTGCCCCCAATTCCTCCCAGCATCAGAGTCTTTTCCAATGAGTCAACTCTTCTCATGAGGTGCCCGAAGTACTGGAGTTTCAGCTTTAGCATCATTCCTTCCAAAGATTTCCCAGGACTGATCTCCTTCAGAATGGACTGGTTGGATCTCCTTGCAGTCCTAGGGACTCTCAAGAGTCTTCTCCAACATCACACTTCAAAAGCATCAATTCTTCTTCACTCAGCCTTCTTCACACTCCAACTCTCACATCCATACATGACCACAGGAAAAACCATGGCCTTGACTAGACGGACCTTAGTCGGGAAAGCAATGTCTCTGCTTTTGAATATGCTATCTAGGTTGCTCATAACTTTTCTTCCAAGGAGTAAGTGCCTTTTAATTTCATAGCTGCAATCACCATCTGCAGTGATTTTGAAGTCCCCCCAAAATAAAGTCTGACACTGTTTCCACTGTTTCCCCATCTATTTCCCATGAAGTGATGGGACCAGATGCCATGATCTTCATTTTCTAAATGTTGAGCTTTAAGCCAAATTTTTCACTCTCCACTTTCACTTTCATCAAGAGGCTTTCTTCACTTTCTGCCATAAGGGTGGTGTCATATGCATATCTGAGGTTATTGATATTTCTCCTGGCAATCTTGATTCCAGCTTGTGTTTTTTTCCAATCCAGCGTTTCTCATGATATACTCTGCATATGAGTTAAATAAGCAGGTTGACAATAGGCAGACTTGATGCACTCCTTTTTCTATTTGGACCAGTCTGTTGTTCCATGTCCAGTTCTAACTGTTGCTTCCTAGCCTGCATACAGATTTCTCAAGAGGCAGGTTAGGTGGTCTGGTATTCCCATCTCTTTCAGAATTTTCCACAGTTTATTGTGATCCACACAGTCAAAGGCTCTGGAATAGTCAATAAAGCACAAATAGACGTTTTTCTGGAACTCTCTTGTTTTTTCCATGATCCAGCGGATGTTGGAAATTTGATCTCTGGTTCCTCTGCCTTTTCTAAGACCAGCTTGAACATCAGGAAGTTCACAGTCCACGTATTGCTGAAGCCTGGCTTGGAGAAATTTGAGCATTACTTTACTAGCATAAGTACATTACTTTATGCAGAGTACATCATGAGAAATGCAGGGCTTGGTTGAAGAACAAGCTGGAATCAAGATTGCCAGGAGAAATATCAATAACCTCAAATATGCAGATGTCACCATCCTTATAGCAAAAAGTAAAGAAGAACTAAAGAGCTTCTTGAAGAAGGTGAATGAGGTGAGTGAAAAGCCAACTTAAAACTCAATACTTAAAAAATTAAGACCATGGCATCTGGTCCCATCACTTCATGGCATATGGAGGGGTAAACAATGGAAACAGTGAAAGACTTTTTTTCCTTGGCCTCCAAAATCACTGCATATTGTGACTGCAACCATGAAATTAAATGATGCTTTCTCCTTGAAAGAAAAGCTATGACCAACTTAGACAGCATATTAAAAAGCAGAGACATTACTTCTCCAACAAAGGTCCATCTAGTCAAAGCTATGCTTTTTCCAGTAGTCATGTATAGATGTGAGAGTTGTACCATAAAGAAGATTGAGTCCAGAAGAATTGATTCTTTTGAACTGTGGTGCTGGAGAAGACTCTTGAGAGTTTCTTAGACTGCAAGGAGATCCAACTAGTCCTTCCTAAAGGAAATCAGTCCTGGATATTCATTGGAAGGACTGATACTGAAGCTGAAGCTCCAATACTTAGGCCACTTGATGTGAAGAGCCAACTCATTTGGAAAAGACCTTGATGCTGGGAAAGATTGAAAGCAGGAGGTGAAGGGGATGACAGAGGATGAGATGGTTGGATGGCATCATGCACTCGGTGGACATGAGTTTGAGCAAGCTCTGGAAGATGGTGTCAAACAAGAAAGCCTGGCCTGTTGCAATCCATGCGGTCACAGAGAGTCAGACATGATTGAGGGACTGAACAACAACAACATCTCCCTGTATATCTAGAATTCAGCAGCTTTAAATTATACAAAATGAATTTATTCACAGAAAAATTTCAGTGAACAATGCAGACTTTACCAGTGAAAACCCGTCACCAGATTGTTCTGGGAGTAAGATGGGAAAGTGTATATCAAGCCTATTTGCCGGGGTCCAGCCCCATTGGATCCAGGGAATTCAAAGCGGGGACGGCGTTGGCAAGGGAAAAAAAAAAAATCTTATTTATTTATTAATATAAGATTAGATTAGGAAGAAATAGTATAGTAGGAAAATTAAGTGGAGAAAACATGCTTAATAACTTGGCACCTATTAAAGCATGTGACTTTAAAAATGCACCTTAGATATTTTGGTCTCTAAATTTACTTTTTATTCCACACCATAAAAGTAAAAGTTGCTCAGTCATGTCCGACTCTTTGTGACCCCATGAACTATACTGTCCATGGATTTTTCTAGGCCAGAATAATGGAGTAGGTAGCCTTTCCCTTTTCCAGGGGATCTTCCCAACCCAGGGATTGAGCACAGGTCTCTGGCATTGCTGGCAGATTCTTTACCATCTGAGACACAAGTGAAGCCCAAGAATACTGGAGTGGGTAGCCTATCCCTTCTCCTATTCTTATCTCCCTATGCCAAGAATTGAACTGGGGTCTCCTGCATTGCAGGCAGATTCTTTACTAACTGAACTATCAAGGAAGCCCTAGTCTACACCCTACTGATGGGTTTTCTTCCTATTTGTTCACAAAACTCACAGGCCACTCCTTGTTTTCAGTCCTCCTAGATTCTTCCCCATCAATCTGGAGCCAAAAATTAAAAAAAAAAAAAAAAAGAAAAAATACTCACAATGTAACTGCATAGTCTAATTTTTGACTCTTCTGCATCTCCAACTTTCATTATCCTGTTTTGGCTAATCAGGATAGTCAGATAAACAGCAGACCTCTTGGTTATTAAAACTCATACTATTGAATTCCCTTCAAACAAGGGTCAGTAAACTATTGCCCTGAGGGCCAAATCTGGTTCTCCTCCTATGTTTGCCAGTGAAGTTTTGTTGGCACGCAGTCATAGTCATTCATTTAAATCTTGTTTATGGCTGTTTTCATGTTGCAATGACAGAGTTCAATAGTTGTAGTAGAGATCTTATGGATTGCAAGGATGAAAATATTTTGTCTTGCTCTTTACAAAAAGGATATACCAATCCTGTCTTAGAAAACTGAGATCACAAGTAACAATTATTTGTTGTTTTCTGACATCCTTTATATACTATCTTCATTGGACAATGACAACACACACACAAACACACTCACACACACATACCTCTCTCTCTTTCTCTATTTATTTAGTTCTAAGAAGACTTGTTTAAGGATTCTGATGGAGAGTGCTTTCTATTTTATATAACTTAGGTGTCAAACAGAGCCTCAATCCTAACTTTGAGCATTATTTTTTCTTAAATAATAGTAAAAAAGGCATTTTTTCTTCAAAACTGATTTCTTATAATAGAGTTTTGTACTTTAGTAATATGAAGCACAATTCTAAGTATGAGTATATTAAATAGTTTATAAAGAGTTAAATGATTTCTTTCTATTTTTAAGACATTGTAGATGACAAACAGCAGAACTATAGTCAAGATTAAGTGTTAGCCTAAAATAAAATATCAAATACCAGAGAGAAATCTTTATTTCTATTTTAAGTAATTAACTTACATTTATAATTTCTATGTGAGGGAACATTCACTTATCAAAAGACATTTAGCTTAATTAATTCAACACTTGGTTTTGTATTTTTAGAACTGCTGGCAAGAATTTTCTTCTTTAGGTCTATGAAAAAGAAAAATTTTAGAGGCAAGAAAATACTACAGACATGCTGAAAGTCATTATTAACAAATCCTAAAATTTCATAATGAAACAGTGATTGTCCTGATCACAAGTCCCTTTATTCCCTCTTGCACTGATAGTGGAAAACTGGTAAAAAATAAAGTAATTGAAACACAGCAGTTAGAGTCATTAATACGTTCACAACTTGACAGTTTCATGAAGTGAAATAGTATCTAGAAAATAAATACTTTATCAAGGAGGAAAAGGGTATATTTCCTAAGACTGCTTTACAGCAGCTTAATCCTTTAAGAGTTGCGGTTCAAATACAGAGGATCACTCCTACATATAAAATTTAAATATATATTAAATTGGTAAAGAGAAGAGATCAAGTTCATGAACATAAACCCAAAGTTAGGATCTGAGATTGGAAAATTTTAATGACAACTAGTCAATTTCTGTCATGGTGTGTATTGTTAATCATTTTTTATGAAATTATAGTATTTGTTTTAGCTGCCCCCTTGCATAAAAATATTGCTACAAGTAATACGTTTAAGCAACACACATTTATTATCATTTGTTGTTTCTGTTGTTCAAGATCCCAGTATGGAAGGTGTTCTGCTTAGGGACACAAAAATTCACATTCAGGCTGTCAGCCAAGTCTATAGTCTCCTCTAAATCTCTGCTGAGGAGGGGTCTACTTCTGAGCTCACTCAGGTTGCTCACAGGATATAGTTCCTTGAATTAAACTTTAGTTTGTTCTTCACAACATCTAGTTTTTGCTGGTAGTTACATGAGTTGTGGGCTTTTCCATCAAGACCATTTTATTCCTCAAAGCTAGTAAAATAGAGAGAGAGACTCCAAAAGTCTAGGTCCTACAGTTTTATGTGTAAAACCATGTACATCCTGTCATCTTTGCCATAGTCTACTCTTTGGAAACAAGTCATACGTCATGTTTGTACTTAAGGCGAGCATGCTATATGAGGGCATGAACATCAAGAGGTATGTATTTGGGGAACTAGCCTATGATATGTTCATCGCTGTAGATTTATTATGGGCAATTGTTTCTATCTTGTTATGACCATGTGATTTTAACAGATTCTGACAATGAAATAGTCCCCTCACACTGAATAGTTAGAATATGGCTAAAGTTGGACAATCACAATATGGAGTGTTCTTAGTGACAGTGATAAGTTTAAGGATGAAATTATTCATAATTCAAGTCAAACCTACCAGGATAATTCCCCAGAAATGCTCTTCTTATAGCTTGTAACAAGATTTCTGTCTTTGTTGGTCTGTAAAGTTCTTTCTGTAGTAAAATGATTCTACAGTAAATGTCATTAAATTGAAACTTGGTGAGTTTTGCTTTTTCCAGATCAGTATCACATGACAGAATTTGCAAGGTAGATAATGTGGTGATTTTAGCATTTGAGTAGAAATCACCATAGTTCCTGCCCCCAAATTAAGTCAAATAAAAGCCAAGTGACATTTTAAGCACAGATACAGTCTGGGAAAATTTTCTTCAAGTGGTGACATCATTTACAATTTTGCTAACAAAACATTTTCCAAAAACCTATAGCCTTCAGAAATATCAGTTGGCCCCTGAATTTGATTTCCTTTGGCTCACACTTACTAATGGCATTTCTTCTGATATGAGAAGAGATTTTTAATTTACCTATGTGTAGAAAATACAAACAATCGAAAGCATATCTTGGTCATTTCTAGTTTGTTCCAAGTTATTGCAACTGTGAAATGCTTAAAATATAACTTAGAGATTATTGATCATTTTTACCAGTCTTATCACAAACCAAGATTAGCATTTAAATGACAAATCAAAAGCAGCACAAATGATTTCATAATAATTAGTACAATCTTCATGTTGTAAGTTATAAATGAAGTATAAATAAATACTTACATATATGCTGAAGCATATACTACCTGTCTGACCCTGTCATGTCATCTTAATTATAGCTCTTTGAACATAAGAGTATGACCACTCAACTCATGCTATTCCAAACTCACTCATTCTCATGGACTAAAGTCTTGAGGATGAGAATCAGAGTGACCAAGTTATTGCATAATTTGGATTCAATTGAATTTTCCCCTAGGCAAACTATGATGATCATAGAGACTAAACTCTTCTTGTTTTCATAACTAGTAAATTCTTTTCTGGCACATCTAAAAGATAACCCAAATTAAAATTAAATTTCCTGTGAAATCTGAATAAGCGTTAGTTGAATAATTTAAAATTATTTGTTCTTTAAAATACCTTGAGACAATTTTCCTGACTGAAAGAGATATTAGAATTGCCATTGGGGCTAAAATATCCAAAATGTCATTATTATTATTTATTTTTTACATTAGTAAAATAGGTAGACATTCAAATTACCTTCCTGACATTCCTTTACCTGCTCCAACAGAGGAGTGAAATTCCAAAGGTCTCTTCCTTCATTGGTGTGGTGTGCATGCATGCTCAGTCCTGTCCAATTCTTTGCAATACCATGGACTGTAGCCCATCAAGCTCCTCTGCCCATGGGATTTTCCAGTCAAGAATAGTGGAATGGGTTGCCATTTCCTTCTCCAGGGGATCTTCCCTACCCAGGGATCAAACCCATGTCTCCTGAGTCTCCTGTGTTGGCAGGCAGATTCTTTACCACTGAGTCACCTGGAAAGCTCCTTCCTTAAATAGAGAAGTTATTAATTGGATGTAAATTCCTTCCAATTATGTGTTTTCACTTCTTGAGGACAAGTGATATTATTACCATTATTTATATCAGAAAATATGGACAAAGATATTTAGAAATATTTATTAATGCTATTTTTTATTTTAAGAAATACAATTGAGAAAACTTTTTTAAAAAAATTTGAATTCGGAGAGAATTTAAGATATGTAGTAACAAATATCTATTGCTCTTTTTCAGCTCCATTATGAGAGAGTATTCCCTGAAGATAAATTGATGCGACAGACACTGGGACAAAAAAGATGATCATAAGTAATAAACAGGCAAGGAAGATACTCTAGGTGGGATCAGAAAGAGATAGTATTTTTTTTTTAATGGAAGAGAGATTAAAAGTTATCTTAAGAATGAACTTGAAGTTGTTTCTATTTTAACATCTTCTGTATCTCCATAGGTAAACAAATACTGATATTTACATATGTATACATATATATGCTTATATATGAGTGCATGTATATAATTATGTGAATATTTAATCATTTTATACATATTTAATTCAGCATATAAAAGTAATTTCTAATTATTCATTTTGGGGGAATATTCAAAATAATATGTAATTTTTTCATTTAGACATTATTAAGGAATATCTAAATGAGAAGATCTCAGTGCACAAATGTGGTAGGAATTTAGTGCTTAGATCATTAAAAATATATTATATAATTTCCATCATGTAATAGTGCCTGAAAAATATAATTTTTTTATAAAAAATATAAAGATTGCTGCTATCTCAGTGAAAGTTTGAAATTAAAAACAAGATCAACAGATAAACTTTGATTTAGGAACTGTATCTCTAGAACAAGTGAATATATGCTGTGAGTATGAGAATAAAGATAAAAAGTGCATTTGAATTTATAGAATTGAATCCCAGAGATATGGTTAAAATAAAACAAAGTTTAAAAAGTATGATGTGATTAGCCCTACAGGAGGCATCTATAGCTACACATGAAACAACAAAATTAGAATAAGCTTAATAGGGATAGTGATATTTATAAACCTGTAACATTATTTTAAATAAACAATCAAATTTAATTTTTAACTAACTTGTAATTGTATTTGTACTTTAATATAATCTAAAGTATATTTTATATGGATAGAAACATCCATCAAAGGATTGCAGAAATCATTAAAAATATATGAGAGATAGAGGAAATAAACCAATTTGTTTAGTAAGTAATGAAAAAAAAAATGACGAAATATGATAGATCATTCTTGGATTTCCACCAGGTTAAAAATACTTAGGAAATTCACCATGTATATCAATAGAAGTTCTAAATTAACAAAGGAGTGTTCAATATTTGTATTACTTGTGTTGGGTGCATGCCTTTCTAGATAAACAGTATAAAAATAGCACACTTCCTTTTTGGTGACTTGGGCTAAAAATACCACCTTTCATTGCCGTTTACATTTAATTGGAAAATATCAACTTATGGCCCTCCTAATGCTAACTGAAGGACTGAGATATGTAGCATGTTTTGTGAGAATTGAAGAATATTTGTGATGAATATAATCTCTATTACAAAGTCTAATTCTCAAGGGCTGACTCATGACATCCAAACTGAGAAACATATAAAGTAGGATGCTAACTAGTTGGCACTGAAAGCATAGTGCCACAGGTACCAGATAAAGTATCCCCGAACTCACAATTTAAATGGATAAAGGGGTGATGTTATCTTAGCCTGGTAGATCCTGATGAACCTGTTTCACACTAGAGATAAAACTGCCTCTAATGCCTAAATGTTTATGTTCTCAGACAAAGACTTCAGTGACTGATGAAGATCACTTATGAGTGATAGGTCCTTTCCCTTAATATATTTGAATACTCAGTCAGGTTACAAAGACATCTGGCTGACCTGATAGCTACTCTATATCTTAATATACTTTTCTCCTTTAATCCATTATGCCTTGAGTTTAAAAACAAACTTTTATATTTTTATTATTTTCAGGTTTGGGAAGGGTAGGTATTAGTTTACTTTGCTCTGATATAGAACAATAAGAGTGAATCCAAATAATTATTGTTTGAAAATTCTGTTATATTCTTTACTTCAGACAAATATTTTCAGACCTATAATATTTTATAATATTATATAATTTAGTTATTTTCAGTTACATTATATATTATTCATAGCAACTATTAACACTAACAAGAAAAATAACAAACTCTGGTGTTCTCACTTTCTAAACTGAAACTTCAATAACTCTAGCTTTCAATAAATGATTGACAATATCATCTTCCTCAATTTCCTTTTAGATTTTATCATCAAGCACATCTTCATAGCCAGCATTATTCATTTAAAACCTCAGTATATCAGATTTCACCTTAGATATAAACTTCAGTGCCAATAAAATATGCTAAGAATATATCTCTTTCAAAGAAAAGGCAAATATTACATTTTCCATTTCAATTTAGAAGAACTAAAAAGAAAAATGAAATAAATTTTAAAGGATTGATGATATAAGAGAATATAGCAAATACTTTCTAGTCTATTGATTTAAATAATTCACAGTTTTTCCTCAGCTATCATTCAATGAATGTAACACCACTTTCAGAATGAAACAGATTTTTCCCATCTATTCATATTTACTGCTTAATAATACTGTTAAATTATTTTGATTAGCTGCCTAAGAAAGACTGTAGAATGCTCTCATTCTATCTTTCTATAAATATAGTCTATATATTTTATATAGTTATGCATGATATATGTTAAGCAAATATAAACATTAGCTGATTTCATAAAGTTTCTACATATAAAGTTGCTAAGATAAACAAGTTTCCTATTAGAGTAATATTAACTTATTCTAGTATCTGTTCTTAATAATTTGGCACCTTTAAGATCATATGAGTGCAATTGTGCGGTAGTTTGAGCATTCTTTGGCATTGCCTTTCTTTGGAATTGGAATGAAAACTGACCTTTTCCAGTCCTGTGGACATTGCTGAGTTTTCCAATTTTGCTGGCATATTGAGTGCAGCACTTTCACAGCATCATCTTTCAGAATTTGAAACAGGTCAACTGAAATTCCATCACCTCCACTAGCTTTGTTTGTAGTGATGCTTTCCAAGGCTCATTTGACTTCAAATTCCAGGATGTCTTGCTCTAGATTAGTGATCACACCATCGTGATTATCTGGGTCGTGAAGATCTTCTTTGTACAGTTTTTCTGTGTATTCTGACCACCTCTTCTTAATATCTTCTGCTTCTATTAGGTCCATACCATTTCTGTCCTTTATCGAACCCATATTTGTATGAAATGTTCCCTTGGTATCTCTAATTTTCTTGAAGAGATCTCTAGTCTTTCCCATTCTGTTCTTTTCCTCCTTTTCTTTGCAATGATCGCTGAAGAAGGCTTTCTTATCTCTTCTTGCTATTCTCTGGAACTCTGCATTCAGATGCTTATATCTTTCCTTTTCTCCTTTGCTTTTCACCTCTCTTCTTTTCACAGCTATTTGTATGGCCTCCTCAGACAGCTATTTTGCTTTTTTGCACTTCTTTTCCATGGGGATGCTCTTGATCCCTGTCTCCTGTACAATGTCACGAACCTCATTCCATAGTTCATCAGGCACTCTATCTATCAGATCTAAGCCCTTAAATCTATTTCTCACTTCCACTGTATAATCATAAGGGATTTGATTTAGGTCATACCTGAATGGTCTAGCAGTTTTCCCTACTTTCTTCCATTTGAGTCTGAATTTGGCAATAAGGAGTTCATGATCTGAGCCACAGTCAGCTCCTGGTCTTGTTTTTGTTGACTGTCTATACAGAGCTTCTCCATCTTTGGCTGCAAAGAATATAATCGATCTGATTTTGGTGTTGACCATCTGGTGATGTCCATGTGTAGAGTCTTCTCTTGTGTTGTTGGAAGAGGGTGTTTGCTAGAACCAGTGCATTTTCTTGGCAAAACTCTGTTAGTCTTTGCCCTGCTTCATTCCACATTCCAAGGCCAAATTTGCCTTTTACTCCAGGTGTTTCTTGACTTCCTACTTTTGCATTCCAGTCCCCTATAATGAAAAGGATATCTTTTAGGGGTGTTCATTCTAAAAGGTCTTGTAGGTCTTCATGAAACCGTTCAACTTCAGCTTCTTCAGCGTTACTGGTTGGGGCATAGACTTGGATCACCGTGATATTGAATGGTTTGCCTTGGAGAAGAACAGAGATCATTCTGTCGTTTTTGAGACTGCATCCAAGTACTGCATTTAGGACTCTTTTGTTGACCTTGATGGCTACTCCATTTCTTCTGAGGGATTCCTGCCTGCTGTAGTAGACATAATGGTCATCTGAGTTATATTTACCCATTCCAGCCCATCTTAGTTCGCTGATTCCTAGGATGTCGATGTTCACTCTTGCCATCTCTTGTTTGACCACTTCCAATTTGCCTTGATTCATGGACCTGACATTCCAGGTTCCTATGCAATATTACTGTTTACAGCATCAGACCTTACTTCTATCACCAGTCACATCCACAGCTGGGTATTGTTTTTGCCCTGGCTTCATCCCTTCATTCTTTCTGGAGTTATTTCTCCACTGATCTCCAGTAGCATATTGGGCACCTACTGTCCTGGGGAGTTCCTCTTTCAGTATCCTATCATTTAGCCTTTCCATACTGTTCATGGGGTTCTCAAGGCAAGAATACTAAAGTGGCTTGCCATTTCCTTCTCCAGTGGACCACATTCTGTCAGACTTCTCCACCATGATCCACCCATCTTGGGTTGCCCCATGGGCATGGCTTGGTTTCACTGAGTTAGACAAGGCTGTGGTCCTAGTGTGATTAGATTGATTAGTTTTCTGTGGGCATGGTTTCAGTGTATCTGCCCTCTGATGCCCTCTTGCAACACCTACCATCTTACTTGGGTTTCTCTTACCTTGGGCATGGGGTATCTCGTCACAGCTCCTCCAGCAAAGCACAGCCACTGCTCCTTACCTTGGATGAGGGGTATCTCCTTACCACCACCCTTCCTGACCTTCAATGTGGGATAGCTCCTCTAGGCCCTCCTATGCCCATGCAGCCACCACTCCTCGGGTTGCTCCTCCTGACCACCGCCCCTGGCCTCAGGTGCAGTCCCTGGCCTCCAGCGCAGAGTGGCTCCTCCCAGCCGCCACTGACCTCAGTCGGGGGGTAGCTCATCCCAGCCATTGCCCCGACCTCGGACGTGGGATATCTCCTCTCGGTCATGCCTAGTGCACCGGGTTGCAGCTGCCCGCAATCAGTGGGCAGTTTTAGAAAAGACAGAGGAACCAGAGATCAAATTGCCACCATCCGCTGGATCATTGAAAAAGCAAGAGAGTTCCAGAAAAAACACTTTTTTCTGCTTTATTGACTATGCCAAAGCCTTTGTGTGGATCACAATAAACTGTGGAAAATTCTGAAAGAGATGGGAGTACCAGACCACCTGACCTGCCTGATGAGACATCTCTATGCAGGTCAGGAAGCAACAGTTGGAACTGGACATGGAACAACAGACTGGTTCCAAATAGGAAAAGGAGTATGTAAAGGCTGCATATTGTCACCCTGCTTATTTAACTTCTATGCAGAGTACATCATGAGAAACGCTGAGGTGGAAGAAGCACAAGCTGGAATCAAGATGGCGGGGAGAAATATCAATAACCTTAGATATGCAGACGACACCACCCTTATGGCAGAAAGTGAAGAGGAACTAAAAAGCCTCTTGATGAAAGTGAAAGAGGAGAGTGAAAAAGTTGGCCTAAAGCTCAACATTCAGAAAACGAAGATCATGGCATCCAGCCCCATCACTTCATAGGAAATAGATTGGGAAACAGTGGAAACAGTGTCAGACTTTATTTTTTTGGGCTCCAAAATCACTGCAGATGGTGATTTCAGCCATGAAATTAAAAGACACTCCTTGGAAGAAAAGTTATGAGCAACCTAGATAGCATATTCAAAAGCAGAGACATTACTTTCCCGACTAAGGTCCGTCTAGTCAAGAATATGGTTTTTCCTGTGGTCATGTATGGATGTGAGAGTTGGATTGTGAAGAAGGCTGAGCGCCAAAGAATTGATGCTTTTGAACTGTGGTGTTGGAGAAGACTCTTGAGAGTCCCTTGGACTGCAAGGAGATCCACCCAGTCCATTCTGAAGATCAGTCCTGGGATTTCTTTGGAAGGAATGATGCTAAATCTGAAGCTCCAGTACTTTGGCCACCTCATCTGAAGAGTTGACTCTTTGGAAAAGACTCTGATGCTGGGAGGGATTGGGGGAAGGAAGAGAAGGGGACGACAGAGGATGAGATGGCTGGATGGCATCACCGACTGGATGGACGTGAGTCTGGGTGAACTCCGGGAGTTGGTGATGGACAGGGAGACCTGGTGTGCTGCCATTCATGGGGTCACAAAGAGTTGAACATGACTGAGCGACTGAACTGACTGACTAAGATCATATGAATTCACATTTATTATCTGTAAGCATCAAAACGTGATCATATCAAATGGTATTCTGAAAAAAACAAAAATATATTACCCAACATAAAATGATAGACAATAAATAATAAAATCTTATGTAATGAGCTAAATACTATTTGCTAAGTAAAAATGTTAAGTAAGAAATTAGAGGACACTTGCTCCAAGGAAGAAAAGCTATGACAAACCTAGGCAGTATATTAAAAAGCATAGACATTGCCAAAGAAGGTCTGTGTAGTCAAAGCTATTGTCTCCAGTAGTTATGAATGGATGTGAGTGTTGGACCATAAAGAAGTCTGAGCATCGAAGAACTCATGCTGTCAAACTGTGGTGCCGGAGAAGACTCTTGAGAGTCCCTTGGACTGCAAGGAGATCAAACCAGTCAATCTAAAAGGAAATCAGTGCTGAATGTTCATTGGAAGGACTGATACTGAAGCTGAAGCTCCAATACTTTGGCCACTTGATGCAAAGAGCCAAGTCACCGGAAAAGACCTTGATGCTGGGAAAGATAGAAGGCAGGAAGAAAAGGGTATGGCAGAGGATGAGATGGTTGGATGGCATCATTGACTCAATGGACATGAATCTGAGCAAGCTCTGGGAGTAGTGAAGGACAGGAGAGCCTGGTGTGCTGCGGTACATGGGGTCACAAAGAGTCAGGCATGACTGAGTGACTGAACAATAAAGTAAAATGTAGTATATGATTGTTCATCTATTTCAAGTCCACTTTTCTAATGAAGAAATATATTCTTCAGCATTGTGAGAAGCATCTGCCTACCATGCTTTATACATTTAATTTATTTTCTATTAATTATTTGAAAATGTTTGGCTTAAACTTTAATTTTTTCACGTGTTTAAATTATATATTATTGCTAAATAATTTAATAAGCAATGATGTATCTATAGCATTCATTAGAATGTGTTTTATATAATGAATTGAAATATATGAGATATCGAAGTTTAAAAATAAATGTTCAGTATGAAAAAATGAAAAAAAAATCCTACATATTAAAGTAGAATGGAATTATCTGTCAAAATTTCAATAGAACTTAAATGGCAAACTATTTTTCTAAGTCATTGTGCCAGCAATTATGTGTAAAATATGCAAATGCTATTTGAAACCCATATGACCATATGAACATTTACTTTTTCTGCTCATTTCTGCCATCTCAGTCAAGAATATTTAGCATGGTAAAAAAGAGCAATAATATTAACCATAATTACTATATTTTCTTTAGAAATTTTTCTCACTAAAACCAAGTATAAAATATAGTCAAATGGTTCCAAATATGAAATATAATCAAAGGGACTTCAGAAATTGTGCTGCATTTTTTATTTCAGAATATTTTCAGAAACTGCTAATCTAACAAGGCATTGCAAAATATTTTCCAGTCATTACCTTGGTCTGTTCTGCCCTAAAATCATGTAAAATACACTTCTTCCATGATTGGTGTAAAGTTTTATGTCCTCATCTTTAAATGAGGAATTTGTTTTTTATTATTTTGTCTGTTAGAATATTAAAGGGAAAAGAGGTGGCATTTTTCCTCTTTTACAGGTGACTATCAGTTATTGATGGGCTTCCCAGGTGACTCAAGTGGCAAAGAAGACACTTGCCAATTCAGGAGACACAAGTTTTATACCTGGGTTGTGAAGATCCCCTGGAGAATGGAATTGAAACCCACTCCAGTATTCTTGACTGGAAAACCTCACAGAGGAGCCTGGAGTTCTACAGTCCATGGGGTGGCAAAGACTCAGACATGACTGAGCTTGTGCACAGTCAGTTATTGATAGTTTGTAAATGTAAGACCCTTCCTTGAAACCAGTTTGGCCTGTTCACAGTTTTAGTATATTGAATATTGAGCAAAGTTTGAGTTAGCTTAATTCATCTAGTTTTTATTTTGCTCTAAATCATACTTTAAAAATTAAGCTACAAATACCTGGCCTATAGAATATAAAACAGCTGTCACCTGATCTTCACTTCCTACCTTATAATTATACCTTTTCACCTCCACGTCCTCCTCTCTGAAACTTTCTCATTCTTTAAAATTCAATCTTGTTTTTATGGTAGTTAGTCTTCCCTCCATCAGAAGACAATACTTTTGTTTTTCATGTTGTAATTTTATCAATTCTTTGTTCAATAATGGAGGCTTAGTTTGTAACTAACGAGTGCCTCATTCACTAACATTTTAGGTGACATGTCAACCAAGAAGGGAAAGAAAGCTATGAGACAAAGAATGCAATTATACTTCTGTCAGCCTTGGATAGATAAAACTAAGAAAATAATCATAAAGGAGAAATCCATAACTACAGTACACTGCTGTGCATATTTACAAGCAAGGAATATAATGTTGAGTTTCATTGCAGCTTCTTATTTTAAGGAGGGAAAGCAAGAAGTCTAAAATAAGTGTTCTGGAATGTTGATGTTCTACATTGATTCTATATAAACTGTATTCCATCTTACTTGAGGATGTTACCATCTATCCTAAAGAAAAGGTATATTTGAAAGAAAAGAAAAGACTATTTAAGAGATACTTCATGAGATAGAACTTCAGGAATGATAGAGTGAAGAGACCTATAAATTTGCTGTTCCATAGAAGCAATCATTGAGAAATTTTTTCAAAGTCAGCTTTTGTAGATCTGTGTAAATTAACCTGACTTGCAACAATTGAGACAGTATTTATTCAATAAAAAAACTGTTGAGCCTCCAAAAATATAGGATTTGTCACACTGTAGTTTGATATACTGTACTCCCATTCCTCTCTCCTCAGCTCCATGATACTCATAAAAACGGTAGACTTACAATCATGGTGGATGTAAAAACTAGCCTTCCAACTTCTCAAAAGAGCAGATAAAATTGAGAGTTTCTCAAAGTCTCACATCCACAGAGCATTCTGATTCTTTGGCATGTGTTGTAGCTTTCATGAAAAGCTTCATGTGCAGACTATTGTTATTATTCGACCTCACTCTGAGCTCACTCTTCTCAGCCATTTGCAAAGAATGAAATTTCAAAGTGGCAAGAAAAAGTTTAGTCAAAATGTACAAATTTTCTTCAGTAAGATCATCAGCTAAACTTTCAGCAGAAATCATAGAAGACATAAGGCAACAGGATGACATATACAAAGAATTTAAATAAATAGACTATCAACTAAAAATTCTATATCCATAAAAAATGTCCTTCAAAGTGGAGACTTAAGACATTCACAGATTAAATTTTTTTAATGAAAAGATAAAGGAAAGAAAATGTGTCTCCAGCCAATTTAGTAACTTAATCTACAGGAAATACCATAAGGAATTATTAAGACTGAAATGAAAAGATTCCTAGTGGCAACTTGAATCTGTATAAATACATTAAATGATTTATAAGTACATGGATAATAATTAAATATAAAAACTGAATATTGTATAGTTGTAAGTAACTAATTTATTCCAATCTATTTTAAAGAATAATTGCATAAAGAAGTAAGTGACTATAAAACTGCAATACACTTATACACTTATAAATCAAAAATATAATTTGTGTGAAAATGACAGTACAAAAGAATGATAGAACAACAAAGCCATAGTGGAATACAATTTCTGTGTATTATTAAAATTAGTTTAATATTAACTAGATTGTTTTAAAAGAATATGCTGGTTGTATTCCCCAGGACAACAATTAAGAAAATAACCTAAAAAACAAGAGAATTAAAAAGGTGTGTTATGGAGAGGGAGGTGGGAGGGGGACTCAGGATTGGGAACACGTGTACACCCGTGGTGGATTCATGTTGATGTATGGTAAAACCAATATTGTATTGTAAAGTAAAATAAAGTAAAATTTTAAAAAAAATTAAAAAAAGGTATGTTAGAAAAAAGTTTAAATGAATGAAGCAGTGATGAAGAAATATAGAAACAGAGATATAAGATATAATGAAAACCAGTAACAGAGCAGATCTAAAATTCTACCAAATCCATAATTTTATTAAATGTAAGAGAATTAAATGCCTCACTTTCAATATCAGATAGACTAGTATGCAAAAAATAACGAAAAATGTAGAAGATTTGAAGAATACTATAAGCCAAACAAGTTCAGCAATTTTGCAGGTACATGATTGACATACAAAAATTAATTGTATTTAAATACACTATCAGTGAACAATTGGAAAATGAAGTTAGACAATAATTTCATTTATAATAGCATCAAAAAGAGTCAGTCAGTTAGTCAGTTCAGTTACTCAGTCGTGTCTGACTCTTTGCAACCCCAGGAACTGCAGCACACCAGGCCTCCCTGTCTATCACCAACTCCTGGAGTTTACTAAAACTCTTGTCCATTGAGCTGGTGATGCCATCCAACCATCTCATCCTCAAGTGTTGTTGCCTTCTCCTCCTGCCCTCAATTTTTCCCAACATCAGGATCTTCTCTAATGAGTCAGCTGTTTGCATCAGGTGGCCAAAGTATTGTAGTTTTGGCTTCAATATCAGTCCTTCCAATGAATGCCCAGGACTGATCTCCTTTAGGATGGGTTGGTTGGAGCTCCTTGCAGTCCAAGAGACTCTCATGAGTCTTCTCCAACATCACAGTTCAAAAGCATCAATTATTTGGTGCTCAGCTTTCTTTATAGTCCAAATCTCACATCCATACATGACTACTGGAAAAAACATAGCCTTGATTAAACGGACCGCAGAGACATTACTTTGCTGACTAAGGTCCATCTAGTCAAGGCTATGGTTTCTCCTGTGGTCATGTATGGATGTGAGAGTTGGACTGTGAAGAAGGCTGAGTGCCGAAGAATCGATGCTTTTGAACTGTGGTGTTGGAGAAGACTCTTGAGAGTTCCTTGGACTGCAAGGAGATCCAACCAGTCCATTCTGAAGGAGATCAGCCCTGGGATTTCTTTGGTAGGAATGATGCTAAAGCTGAAACTCCAGTACTCTGGCCACCTCATGTGAAGTGTTGACTCATTGGAAAAGACTCTGATGCTGTGAGGGAGTGGGGGCAGGAGGAGGAGGGAAAGACAGAAGATGAGATGGCTGGATGGCATGACTGACTCGATGGACGTTGAGTCTGAGTGAACTCCAGGAGTTGGTGATGGACAGGGAGGCCTGGTGTGCTGCGATTCATGGGGTCGCATAGAGTTGGACACGACTGAGCGACTGAACTGAACTGACTGAACTGAACTGAACTTGTTGGCAAAGTAATATCTCTGCTTTATAATATGCTGTCTAGGTTGCTCATAACTTTCCTTCCAAGGAGTAAGCGTCTTTTAATTTCATGACTGCAATCACCATCTGCAGTGATTTTGGAGCTCCCCCAAAATAAAGTCAGCCACTGTTTCCATTGTTTTCCTATCTATTTGCCATGAAGTGATGGGACTGGATGCCATGATCTTCATTTTTCCTTTGTTGTGCTTTAAGCCAACTTTTTCACTCATCAAAAAGAGTAGAATATGTATAATTTAATAAAAGGAGTTCAAGAATTCTGCACTTGAAATCTCAAAAAATATTGAATAAATTAAAGAAGACCCAAATAAATGAAAAGACAACTTGTGTTCATGGATTGGAAGACTTTCTATTGTTTAGATGGCAACACTTACTCAATGGATCTACAGATTCAATACAAACAAAATTCCACCTGGTTTCTTTGCAGAAATAGATAAGCTGATCCCATAATTCATATTGAAATCAAGGGAACCAAAACAATCTTGAAACTTTAAAATGAAGTTTTAGAAATCTTCAATAATCATGAGAGTAAGATATTGATATAAAGATACACATGTAGTTTAAAAGAATGGAATTGAGAATCCTGAAATAAAACATTAAGTTTAGGGTGAGTTGCTGTTGATAAGGGTGCCAAGGTAATTACATGAGTGAAAACCTCTGAAAATATTGTCAAAGAAAATGAAAACACTAACTTGAAAATATTTCTGCACCCTCAGTTTTATAGCAACTTGGTTATTTACAATAACCAAGACCTAAGTATCCACAAATGGATGAACGGATACAGAAATTGTGGTTACATGTATACAACAGAATATTGTTTCATTAAAAAATCCTCCCATTTGTGACAACATGAATGAAGGCATTATGGTAAGTGAAATAAATGAAACAGAGAAATACAAAAACTATATGATCTCACTAATACAATATGAAACTCACAGAAAATAAAAGATTAAATTTGTGGTTACTGGAGGTGGGTTTGGAGTGTGGAGAAGGGAAAACTGGAGGAAGCTGTCAAAAGGTATAAAATTCCAGTTATAAAATAAATACTAAGTATGTAATATATAAGATGGTGAATGTAGTTAACATTGCTATATGATATATGGGAAAGTTCTTATGAAAGTAGATCCTAAGAATTCTCACCACAGGAAGATTTTTAACTTTCTTTTATAGTATCTATAAGGATATTAACTAAGCATAGTGTGGTAATCATATCACAATATATGTAAATCAAACCATAATGCTGTATCCCTTAAGCTTATATGGTGATGCATGTGAGTTATTTCTCAGTTAAACTGAAAAATGCGTGAAATAGTAGTTTCCAGAAATGAGATGGGCACAACTGCATTATCCACAAGCAGAAAAAAAAGAGAAAAAGGAATAAGGGCCTCTATCTCACCACATACACAAAAACAAAGTATAAAGTAATTGTAGACCTAAATTAAGAGATAGTATGTAAGACTCTTAGAGAACACTTAGAGTTAAATCTTGGTGACTTTGGAGTAAGTAACAATGTATTAGATATGATATTAAAAGCCTAAACAACAAAGGAAAGAACAGATAAAAGACTGCATTAGATTAGAGATTTTGCTACAAATGGTATCAAGAAAGATAAAAGACAACTCACAATATAGGTAAAAATATTTACGTCATTTTTCTGTTAAGGGACTTGTATCCACAATATATTAAAAAAACACATAGCAATAATAAAATAAGACAAATACCCAATTTTAAAAAGAGCAAACAATTTAATAAACATTTCACTGAAGAATATTTACAAGTGGCCAACAATCACATGTATGTTCAACACAATTAGATATTAGGAAATGAGAAATCAACACCGCAGTGTAATATTGCTTTGCTACCACTATAGTTACAGGTGTTGTCCAGGGTATAGCAGTATGGAAATCTTCACCCATTGCCAGTAATATGTAACAGTGCAGCCTCTTTGAAAAACTAGCAAGTCCTCAAAATGTTAAGCCTAAGAGTTACCTTATGACACAACAATCCCACTTGAAGGTATGCACTCAAGATAAATGTACAGAAATGTTCCTGATAACATTAATCATAGTAACCAAAAAGTGGAAACAGCTGAAAAATGGAAACATTAATTGATAAATGAATAAACAAAAATGTTGAGTTTCCATAGATGGAATACTTGCCATCTTCTGTCAAGGTTAATCCTGAATTTAACATATGTTAAACAATACAGAAACAACAGAAAATCATTCCTTACACACACACAAAAATACTTTTGAAAAAGCTATGTATAGTAGGCAATAGAAGACAGGATGTTTATTTTTTTCTACAATATTTCCCTCTGAATCTCTTTTCTTGAGTTGTTCTTTCCCAAGATCCTACTTTCTTCCCACATGAAACTTCATATGTACAATGTAACTTTTAATGTCCCTTTCATATGTGAATATTTTGCAGATATTTTAGTTATTATAACATACCAACCAATATATTAGAGCTTATTTCCCTCTTAGACTTAAGAGTTTACAAAGTATGAGATAGTGGAGTGGCAGGAAATGACTGTGGTCTATTATATGCATCCTTAATCTATCTGCTTGATTGATGTAAAATTAGGGTTCTTCAAGATGAATGAGAAAGGTAGGAGAGCTACAACAATGCAGAATGATATGACAAAATTTTCATTTGCTTTACATTCTACTTTCCCTTTCAACATCTTCTCAGTCCTGAGCCCCTTGTAGACAAAGACATGGAGAAAATGAAAAAAATAGACTACTTACTCTTTCTTCCATTCATTCTCTCTCTCTCTAATCTTCAGGATTTCCTGCATAGTATTTTAGAATATGGCTTTATTATTTTATCTTTATTATATTTATTTTTCCATTGTAGAGATTTGAAGAGTCCAAATTTAACATCCTGAATAAATATTTTCTACAGGAAAAGAGAGAAACACACACACTCCTCTAAATACATTTACAACTCTCGCTATAATTCACCATGACAGGGTAGACATCCATCAGCATGATCACCATGGTTTTAAAAATGGCCTAAGATTCTGAATAAAACAAATCCAAAACACAAGTGTAAAATCAATACTGATTTATTTAGG